>NW_028256000.1:0-132000 GCF_971803275.1 Cyanistes caeruleus | reverse complement strand
TTTTTAAGTTTTGGTGGAATTTGTGGAGGTTTTGTGTGATTTTTATGGTATTTTGTGGGATATTGAGGGATTTAGGGATCTTGAGGTCTTTTACATGTATTTTGTGGGAATTTGTGGAGATTTGGTGGGATTTTTTTCTAGAATTTGGTCGTGTTTTGAGAAGATTTAGGGAATTTGGTGGGATTTCTCTGGAATTTTGTTGGATATTGAGGACATTTTGTGGGATGTTTGTGGAACTTTGAGGGACTTTTCTGGAATTTTGTGGGATTCTGCAGAGAATTGACAAATTATCACGAATTTTTCATGTATTTTTTTGGAATTTGTGGAGATTCTGTGGGATTTTTGTGGAATTTGGTAGAGTTTTGGAATGATTTAGGTCATTTTGTGGGATATTTCTGGAATTTGGTGGGGCTTTTCAAGAATTTTGTGGTATTTTGAAAAGATTTAGGGATTTTTGTGGTGTTTCTCTTGAAGTTTGTGGGAAACTGTGGTGATTTTATGGGGCGTTTCTGGAATTTGGTTGAGTTTTCAGAAGATTTAGGGATTTTTGTGGGATTTTGGTGGGATTTTCTGGGAATCGGTGGAGATTTTGTGGGACATTCCTGTGAATTGGTAGGGTTTTGAAATGATTTAGGGAATTTTGTGGGACTTCTCTGGAATTTGGTGGGGTTTTTTCTGGAATTCTGTGGGATTCTGAACAGACTTGCAGAATTTTGAGGAATTTGTTTTAGATTTTGTAAGAATTTGTGGAGATTGGGTGGGATTTTTCCGGAATTTGGTGTGCCTTTTCAAGGACTTTGTGTGGTTTTGAGGAGACTTGAAGAAGTTTGAGGAATTTTCTTGGATTTTGTGGGAATTTGTGGAGGTTTTGTGTGATTTTTGTGGAATTTTGTGGGAAATTTTGGAGATTTAGGGATCTTGAGGGATTTTTCATGTATTTTGTGGGAATTTGTGGGGATTCTGTGGGATTTTTGTGGAATTTGGTAGAGTTTTGGAATGATGTAGGTCATTTTGTGGGATATTTCTGGAATTTGGTGCGGGTTTTTCTGAATTTTGTGGTATTTTGAAAAGATTTAGGGAATTTGGTGGGATTTTTCTGGAATTCTGTGGGCCTTTTAAAGGACTTTGTGTGCTTTTGAGGAGACTTGAAGAATTTTGAGGAAGTTTTCGTAGATTTTGTGGAAACTTGTGGCGGTTTTGTGTGATTTTTGTGGGATATTGAGGGGATTTAGGGATCTTGAGGGATTTTACATGTATTTTGTGGGAATTTGTGGAGATTTGGTGGAATTTTTTTCCAGAATTTGGTCATGTTTTGAGAAGATTTAGGGAATTTGGTGGGATTTCTCTGGAATTTTGTTGGATATTGGGGAGATTTTGTGGGATGTTTGTGGAACTTTGAGGGACTTTTTTGGAATTTTGTGGGATTCTGCAGAGAATTGACAGATTATCACAAATTCTTCATGTAATTTTTGGGAATTTGTGGAGATTCTGTGGGGTTTTTGTGGAATTTGGTAGAGTTTTGGAATGATTAAGGTCATTTTGTGGGATATTTCTGGAATTTGGTGGGGCTTTTCAAGAATTTTGTGGTATTTTGAAAAGATTTAGGGAATTTTGTGGTGTTTTTCTTGAATTTTGTGGGAAACTGTGGTGATTTTATGGGGCGTTTCTGGAATTTGGTTGAGTTTTCAGAAGATTTAGGGATTTTGGTGGGATTTTCTGGGAATCGGTGGAGATTTTGTGGGACATTCCTGTGAATTGGTAGGGTTTTGAAATGATTTAGGGAATTTTGTGGGACTTCTCTGGAATTTTGTGGGGATTTTTCTGGAATTCTGTGGGATTCTGAACAGACTTGAAGAATTATGAGGAATTTGTTTTAGATTTTGTGGGAATTTGTGGAGATTCTGTGGGATGTTTCTGGAATTTGGTGGGCCTTTTCAAGGACTTTGTGTGGTTTGGAGGAGACTTGAAGAATTTTGAGGAAGTTTTCTTAGATTTTGTGGAAACTTGTGGAGGATTTGTGTGATTTTTGAGGAATTTTGTAGGAAATTTTGGAGATTTAGGGATCTTGAGGGATTTTTCATGTATTTTGTGTGAATTTGTGGAGATTCTGTGGGATTTTTGTGGAATTTGGTAGAGTTTTGGAATGATTTAGGTCATTTTGTGGGATGTTTCTGGAATTTGGTGGGGCTTTTCAAGAATTTTGTGGTATTTTGAAAAGATTTAGGGAATTTGGTGGTATTTTTCTAGAATTTTGTGGGCCTTTTCAAGGACTTTGTGTGGTTTGGAGGAGACTTGAAGAATTTTGAGGAAGTTTCCTTAGATTTTGTGGAAACTTGTGGAGGTTTTGTGTGATTTTTGTGGAATTTTGTGGGATATTGAGGGATTTAGGGATCTTGAGGGATTTTTCATGTATTTTGTGTGAATTTGTGGAGATTCTGTGGGATTTTTCTAGAATTTGGTTGTGTTTTGAGAAGATTTAGGGAATTTGGTGGCATTTCTCTGGAATTTTGTTGGATATTGAGGACATTTTGTGGGATGTTTGTGGAACTTTGAGGGACTTTTCTGGAATTTTGTGGGATTCTGCAGAGAATTGACAAATTATCAGGGATTTTTCATGTATTTTTTGGGAATTTGTGGAGATTCTGTGGGGTTTTTGTGGAATTTGGTAGAGTTTTGGAATGATTTAGGTCATTTTCTGGGATGTTTCTGGAATTTGTTGGGGCCTTTTCAAGGACTTTGTGTGGTTTGGAGGAGACTTGAAGAATTTTGAGGAAGTTTCCTTAGATTTTGTGGAAACTTGTGGAGGTTTTGTGTGATTTTTATGGTATTTTGTGGGATATTGAGGGATTTAGGGATCTTGAGGGCTTTTACATGTATTTTGTGGGAATTTGTGGAGATTTGGTGGGATTTTTTTCTAGAATTTTGTCGTGTTTTGAGAAGATTTAGGGAATTTGGTGGGATTTCTCTGGAATTTTGTTGGATTTTGGGGAGATTTTGAGGGATGTTTGTGGAACTTTGAGGGACTTTTCTGGAATTTTGTGGGATTCTGCAGAGAATTGACAAATTATCACGAATTTTTCATGTATTTTTTGGGAATTTGTGGAGATTCTGTGGGGTTTTTGTGGAATTTGGTAGAGTTTTGGAATGATTTAGGTCATTTTGTGGGATATTTCTGGAATTTGGTGGGGCTTTTCAAGAATTTTGTGGTATTTTGAAAAGATTTAGGGAATTTGGTGGTGTTTTTCTTGAATTTTGTGGGAAACTGTGGTGATTTTATGGGGCGTTTCTGGAATTTGGTTGAGTTTTCAGAAGATTTAGGGATTTTGGTGGGATTTTCTGGGAATCGGTGGAGATTTTGTGGGACATTCCTGTGAATTGGTAGGGTTTTGAAATGATTTAGGGAATTTTGTGGGACTTCTCTGGAATTTTGTGGGGATTTTTCTGGAATTCTGTGGGATTCTGAACAGACTTGAAGAATTATGAGGAATTTGTTTTAGATTTTGTGGGAATTTGTGGAGATTCTGTGGGATGTTTCTGGAATTTGGTGGGCCTTTTCAAGGACTTTGTGTGGTTTGGAGGAGACTTGAAGAATTTTGAGGAAGTTTTCTTAGATTTTGTGGAAACTTGTGGAGGATTTGTGTGATTTTTGAGGAATTTTGTAGGAAATTTTGGAGATTTAGGGATCTTGAGGGATTTTTCATGTATTTTGTGTGAATTTGTGGAGATTCTGTGGGATTTTTGTGGAATTTGGTAGAGTTTTGGAATGATTTAGGTCATTTTGTGGGATGTTTCTGGAATTTGGTGGGGCTTTTCAAGAATTTTGTGGTATTTTGAAAAGATTTAGGGAATTTGGTGGTATTTTTCTAGAATTTTGTGGGCCTTTTCAAGGACTTTGTGTGGTTTGGAGGAGACTTGAAGAATTTTGAGGAAGTTTTCGTAGATTTTGTGGAAACTTGTGGAGGTTTTGTGTGATTTTTGTGGAATTTTGTGGGATATTGAGGGATTTAGGGATCTTGAGGGATTTTTCATGTATTTTGTGGGAATTTGTGGAGATTTGGTGGGATTTTTCTAGAATTTGGTTGTGTTTTGAGAAGATTTAGGGAATTTGGTGGCATTTCTCTGGAATTTTGTTGGATATTGAGGACATTTTGTGGGATGTTTGTGGAACTTTGAGGGACTTTTCTGGAATTTTGTGGGATTCTGCAGAGAATTGACAAATTATCAGGGATTTTTCATGTATTTTTTGGGAATTTGTGGAGATTCTGTGGGGTTTTTGTGGAATTTGGTAGAGTTTTGGAATGATTTAGGTCATTTTCTGGGATGTTTCTGGAATTTGTTGGGGCCTTTTCAAGGACTTTGTGTGGTTTGGAGGAGACTTGAAGAATTTTGAGGAAGTTTCCTTAGATTTTGTGGAAACTTGTGGAGGTTTTGTGTGATTTTTATGGTATTTTGTGGGATATTGAGGGATTTAGGGATCTTGAGGGCTTTTACATGTATTTTGTGGGAATTTGTGGAGATTTGGTGGGATTTTTTTCTAGAATTTGGTCGTGTTTTGAGAAGATTTAGGGAATTTGGTGGGATTTCTCTGGAATTTTGTTGGATTTTGGGGAGATTTTGAGGGATGTTTGTGGAACTTTGAGGGACTTTTCTGGAATTTTGTGGGATTCTGCAGAGAATTGACAAATTATCAGGGATTTTTCATGTATTTTTTTGGGAATTTGTGGAGATTCTGTGGGGTTTTTGTGGAATTTGGTAGAGTTTTGGAATGATTTAGGTCATTTTGTGGGATATTTCTGGAATTTGGTGGGGCTTTTCAAGAATTTTGTGGTATTTTGAAAAGATTTAGGGAATTTTGTGGTGTTTTTCTTGAATTTTGTGGGAAACTGTGGTGATTTTATGGGGCGTTTCTGGAATTTGGTTGAGTTTTCAGAAGATTTAGGGATTTTGGTGGGATTTTCTGGGAATCGGTGGAGATTTTGTGGGACATTCCTGTGAATTGGTAGGGTTTTGAAATGATTTAGGGAATTTTGTGGGACTTCTCTGGAATTTTGTGGGGATTTTTCTGGAATTCTGTGGGATTCTGAACAGACTTGAAGAATTATGAGGAATTTGTTTTAGATTTTGTGGGAATTTGTGGAGATTCTGTGGGATGTTTCTGGAATTTGGTGGGCCTTTTCAAGGACTTTGTGTGGTTTGGAGGAGACTTGAAGAATTTTGAGGAAGTTTTCTTAGATTTTGTGGAAACTTGTGGAGGATTTGTGTGATTTTTGAGGAATTTTGTAGGAAATTTTGGAGATTTAGGGATCTTGAGGGATTTTTCATGTATTTTGTGTGAATTTGTGGAGATTCTGTGGGATTTTTGTGGAATTTGGTAGAGTTTTGGAATGATTTAGGTCATTTTGTGGGATGTTTCTGGAATTTGGTGGGGCTTTTCAAGAATTTTGTGGTATTTTGAAAAGATTTAGGGAATTTGGTGGTATTTTTCTAGAATTTTGTGGGCCTTTTCAAGGACTTTGTGTGGTTTGGAGGAGACTTGAAGAATTTTGAGGAAGTTTCCTTAGATTTTGTGGAAACTTGTGGAGGTTTTGTGTGATTTTTGTGGAATTTTGTGGGATATTGAGGGGATTTAGGGATCTTGGGGGATTTTACATGTATTTTGTGGGAATTTGTGGAGATTTGGTGGGATTTTTTTCTAGAATTTGGTCGTGTTTTGAGAAGATTTAGGGAATTTGGTGGGATTTTTCTGGAATTCTGTACGCCTTTTCAAGGACTTTGTGTGGTTTGGAGGAGACTTGAAGAATTTTGAGGAAGTTTCCTTAGATTTTGTGGAAACTTGTGGAGGTTTTGTGTGATTTTTGTGGAATTTTGTGGGATATTGAGGGGATTTAGGGATCTTGGGGGATTTTACATGTATTTTGTGGGAATTTGTGGAGATTTGGTGGAATTTTTTTCCAGAATTTGTTCGTGTTTTGAGAAGATTTAGGGAATTTGGTGGGATTTCTCTGGAATTGTGTTGGATATTGAAGAGATTTTGTGGGATGTTTGTGGAATTTTGAGGGGCTTTTCTGGAATTTTGTGGGATTCTGCAGAGAATTGACAAATTTTCACGAATTTTTCATGTATTTTTTGGGAATTTGTGGAGATTCTGTGGGATTTATGTGGAATTTGGTAGAGTTTTGGAATGATGTAGGTCATTTTGTGGGATGTTTCTGGAATTTTGTGTGCCTTTTCAAGGACTTTGTGTGGTTTTGAGGAGACTTGAAGAATTTTGAGAATTTTTTTTAAGTTTTGGTGGAATTTGTGGAGGTTTTGTGTGATTTTTATGGTATTTTGTGGGATATTGAGGGATTTAGGGATCTTGAGGTCTTTTACATGTATTTTGTGGGAATTTGTGGAGATTTGGTGGAATTTTTTTCCAGAATTTGGTCGTGTTTTGAGAAGATTTAGGGAATTTGGTGGGATTTCTCTGGAATTTTGTTGGATATTGAGGACATTTTGTGGGATGTTTGTGGAACTTTGAGGGACTTTTCTGGAATTTTGTGGGATTCTGCAGAGAATTGACAAATTATCACGAATTTTTCATGTATTTTTTTGGAATTTGTGGAGATTCTGTTGGGTTTTTGTGGAATTTGGTAGAGTTTTGGAATGATTTAGGTCATTTTGTGGGATATTTCTGGAATTTGGTGGGGCTTTTCAAGAATTTTGTGGTATTTGGAAAAGATTTAGGGAATTTTGTGGTGTTTTTTCTTGAATTTTGTGGGAAACTGTGCTGATTTTATGGGGCGTTTCTGGAATTTGGTTGAGTTTTCAGAAGATTTAGGGATTTTTGTGGGATTTTGGTGGGATTTTCTGGGAATCGGTGGAGATTTTGTGGGACATTCCTGTGAATTGGTAGGGTTTTGAAATGATTTAGGGAGTTTTGTGGGACTCCTCTGGAATTTTGTGGGGATTTTACTGGAATTCTGTGGGATTCTGAACGGACTTGAAGAATTATGAGGAATTTGTTTTAGATTTTGTGGGAATTTGTGGAGATTTTGTGGGATTTTTGTGGAATTTGGTCGAGTTTTGGAACGATTTAGGTCATTTTGTAGGATATTTCTGGAATTTGGTGCGGGTTTTTCTGAATTTTGTGGTATTTTGAAAAGATTTAGGGAATTTGGCGGGATTTTTCTGGAATTCTGTGGGCCTTTTCAAGGACTTTGTGTGCTTTTGAGGAGACTTGAAGAATTTTGAGGTAGTTTCCTTAGATTTTGTGGAAACTTGTGGAGGTTTTGTGTGATTTTTGTGGAATTTTGTGGGATATTGAGGGGATTTAGGGATCTTGGGGGATTTTACATGTATTTTGTGGGAATTTGTGGAGATTTGGTGGAATTTTTTTCCAGAATTTGTTCGTGTTTTGAGAAGATTTAGGGAATTTGGTGGGATTTCTCTGGAATTGTGTTGGATATTGAAGAGATTTTGTGGGATGTTTGTGGAATTTTGAGGGGCTTTTCTGGAATTTTGTGGGATTCTGCAGAGAATTGACAAATTTTCACGAATTTTTCATGTATTTTTTGGGAATTTGTGGAGATTCTGTGGGATTTATGTGGAATTTGGTAGAGTTTTGGAATGATGTAGGTCATTTGGTGGGATGTTTCTGGAATTTTGTGTGCCTTTTCAAGGACTTTGTGTGGTTTTGAGGAGACTTGAAGAATTTTGAGAATTTTTTTTAAATTTTGGTGGAATTTGTGGAGGTTTTGTGTGATTTTTATGGTATTTTGTGGGATATTGAGGGATTTAGGGATCTTGAGGTCTTTTACATGTATTTTGTGGGAATTTGTGGAGATTTGGTGGGATTTTTTTCTAGAATTTGGTCGTGTTTTGAGAAGATTTAGGGAATTTGGTGGGATTTCTCTGGAATTTTGTTGGATATTGAGGACATTTTGTGGGATGTTTGTGGAACTTTGAGGGACTTTTCTGGAATTTTGTGGGATTCTGCAGAGAGTTGACAAATTATCACGAATTCTTCATGTATTTTTTGGGAATTTGTGGAGATTCTGTGGGATTTTTGTGGAATTTGGTAGAGTTTTGGAATGATTTAGGTCATTTTGTGGGATATTTCTGGAATTTGGTGGGGCTTTTCAAGAATTTTGTGGTATTTTGAAAAGATTTAGGGATTTTTGTGGTGTTTCTCTTGAAGTTTGTGGGAAACTGTGGTGATTTTATGGGGCGTTTCTGGAATTTGGTCGAGTTTTCAGAAGATTTAGGGATTTTTGTGGGATTTTGGTGGGATTTTCTGGGAATCGGTGGAGATTTTGTGGGACATTCCTGTGAATTGGTAGCGTTTTGAAATGATTTAGGGAATTTTGTGGGACTTCTCTGGAATTTTGTGGGGATTTTTCTGGAATTCTGCGGGATTCTGAACAGACTTGAAGAATTATGAGGAATTTGTTTTAGATTTTGTGGGAATTTGTGGAGATTCTGTGGGATGTTTCTGGAATTTGGTGGGCCTTTTCAAGGACTTTGTGTGGTTTGGAGGAGACTTGAAGAATTTTGAGGAAGTTTTCTTAGATTTTGTGGAAACTTGTGGAGGATTTGTGTGATTTTTGAGGAATTTTGTAGGAAATTTTGGAGATTTAGGGATCTTGAGGGATTTTTCATGTATTTTGTGTGAATTTGTGGAGATTCTGTGGGATTTTTGTGGAATTTGGTAGAGTTTTGGAATGATTTAGGTCATTTTGTGGGATGTTTCTGGAATTTGGTGGGGCTTTTCAAGAATTTTGTGGTATTTTGAAAAGATTTAGGGAATTTGGTGGGATTTTTCTGGAATTCTGTGGGCCTTTTAAAGGACTTTGTGTGCTTTTGAGGAGACTTGAAGAATTTTGAGGAAGTTTTCGTAGATTTTGTGGAAACTTGTGGCGGTTTTGTGTGATTTTTGTGGAATTTTGTGGGATATTTGGGGGATTTAGGGATCTTGAGGGATTTTACATGTATTTTGTGGGAATTTGTGGAGATTTGGTGGAATTTTTTTCCAGAATTTGTTCGTGTTTTGAGAAGATTTAGGGAATTTGGTGGGATTTCTCTGGAATTGTGTTGGATATTGAGGACATTTTGTGGGATGTTTGTGGAATTTTGAGGGGCTTTTCTGGAATTTTGTGGGATTCTGCAGAGAATTGACAAATTTTCACGAATTTTTCATGTATTTTTTGGGAATTTGTGGAGATTCTGTGGGATTTATGTGGAATTTGGTAGAGTTTTGGAATGATGTAGGTCATTTTGTGGGATGTTTCTGGAATTTTGTGTGCCTTTTCAAGGACTTTGTGTGGTTTTGAGGAGACTTGAAGAATTTTGAGAATTTTTTTTAAGTTTTGGTGGAATTTGTGGAGGTTTTGTGTGATTTTTATGGTATTTTGTGGGATATTGAGGGATTTAGGGATCTTGAGGTCTTTTACATGTATTTTGTGGGAATTTGTGGAGATTTGGTGGAATTTTTTTCCAGAATTTGGTCGTGTTTTGAGAAGATTTAGGGAATTTGGTGGGATTTCTCTGGAATTTTGTTGGATATTGAGGACATTTTGTGGGATGTTTGTGGAACTTTGAGGGACTTTTCTGGAATTTTGTGGGATTCTGCAGAGAATTGACAAATTATCACGAATTTTTCATGTATTTTTTTGGAATTTGTGGAGATTCTGTTGGGTTTTTGTGGAATTTGGTAGAGTTTTGGAATGATTTAGGTCATTTTGTGGGATATTTCTGGAATTTGGTGGGGCTTTTCAAGAATTTTGTGGTATTTGGAAAAGATTCAGGGAATTTTGTGGTGTTTTTTCTTGAATTTTGTGGGAAACTGTGCTGATTTTATGGGGCGTTTCTGGAATTTGGTTGAGTTTTCAGAAGATTTAGGGATTTTTGTGGGATTTTGGTGGGATTTTCTGGGAATCGGTGGAGATTTTGTGGGACATTCCTGTGAATTGGTAGGGTTTTGAAATGATTTAGGGAGTTTTGTGGGACTCCTCTGGAATTTTGTGGGGATTTTACTGGAATTCTGTGGGATTCTGAACGGACTTGAAGAATTATGAGGAATTTGTTTTAGATTTTGTGGGAATTTGTGGAGATTTTGTGGGATTTTTGTGGAATTTGGTCGAGTTTTGGAACGATTTAGGTCATTTTGTAGGATATTTCTGGAATTTGGTGCGGGTTTTTCTGAATTTTGTGGTATTTTGAAAAGATTTAGGGAATTTGGCGGGATTTTTCTGGAATTCTGTGGGCCTTTTCAAGGACTTTGTGTGCTTTTGAGGAGACTTGAAGAATTTTGAGGTAGTTTCCTTAGATTTTGTGGAAACTTGTGGAGGTTTTGTGTGATTTTTGTGGAATTTTGTGGGATATTGAGGGGATTTAGGGATCTTGGGGGATTTTACATGTATTTTGTGGGAATTTGTGGAGATTTGGTGGAATTTTTTTCCAGAATTTGTTCGTGTTTTGAGAAGATTTAGGGAATTTGGTGGGATTTCTCTGGAATTGTGTTGGATATTGAAGAGATTTTGTGGGATGTTTGTGGAATTTTGAGGGGCTTTTCTGGAATTTTGTGGGATTCTGCAGAGAATTGACAAATTTTCACGAATTTTTCATGTATTTTTTGGGAATTTGTGGAGATTCTGTGGGATTTATGTGGAATTTGGTAGAGTTTTGGAATGATGTAGGTCATTTTGTGGGATGTTTCTGGAATTTTGTGTGCCTTTTCAAGGACTTTGTGTGGTTTTGAGGAGACTTGAAGAATTTTGAGAATTTTTTTTAAGTTTTGGTGGAATTTGTGGAGGTTTTGTGTGATTTTTATGGTATTTTGTGGGATATTGAGGGATTTAGGGATCTTGAGGTCTTTTACATGTATTTTGTGGGAATTTGTGGAGATTTGGTGGGATTTTTTTCTAGAATTTGGTCGTGTTTTGAGAAGATTTAGGGAATTTGGTGGGATTTCTCTGGAATTTTGTTGGATATTGAGGACATTTTGTGGGATGTTTGTGGAACTTTGAGGGACTTTTCTGGAATTTTGTGGGATTCTGCAGAGAGTTGACAAATTATCACGAATTCTTCATGTATTTTTTGGGAATTTGTGGAGATTCTGTGGGATTTTTGTGGAATTTGGTAGAGTTTTGGAATGATTTAGGTCATTTTGTGGGATATTTCTGGAATTTGGTGGGGCTTTTCAAGAATTTTGTGGTATTTTGAAAAGATTTAGGGATTTTTGTGGTGTTTCTCTTGAAGTTTGTGGGAAACTGTGGTGATTTTATGGGGCGTTTCTGGAATTTGGTCGAGTTTTCAGAAGATTTAGGGATTTTTGTGGGATTTTGGTGGGATTTTCTGGGAATCGGTGGAGATTTTGTGGGACATTCCTGTGAATTGGTAGCGTTTTGAAATGATTTAGGGAATTTTGTGGGACTTCTCTGGAATTTTGTGGGGATTTTTCTGGAATTCTGCGGGATTCTGAACAGACTTGCAGAATTTTGAGGAATTTGTTTTAGATTTTGTGGGAATTTGTGGAGATTGGGTGGGATTTTACTGGAATTTGGTGGGCCTTTTCAAGGACTTTGTGTGGTTTTGAGGAGAGTTGAAGAATTTTGAGGATTTTTTTTTATATTTTGTGGAAACTTGTGGAGGTTTTGTGTGATTTTTGTGGAATTTTGTGGGATATTGAGGCGATTTAGGGATCTTGAGGGATTTTTCATGTATTTTTTGGGAATTTGTGGAGATTCTGTGGGGTTTTTGTGGAATTTGGTAGAGTTTTGGAATGATGTAGGTCGTTTTGTGGGATATTTCTGGAATTTGGTGGGGCTTTTCAAGAATTTTGTGGTATTTGGAAAAGATTTAGGGAATTTTGTGGAGTTTTTCTTGAATTTTGTGGGAAACTGTGGTGATTTTATGATGCGTTTCTGGAATTTGGTCGAGTTTTCAGAAGATTTAGGGATTTTTGTGGGATTTTGGTGGGATTTTCTGGGAATCGGTGGAGATTTTGTGGGACATTCCTGTGAATTGGTAGGGTTTTGAAATGATTTAGGGAATTTTGTGGGACTTCTCTGGAATTTTGTGGGGATTTTTCTGGAATTCTGTGGGATTCTGAACGGACTTGATAAATTATGAGGAATTTGTTTTAGATTTTGTGGGAATTTGTGGAGATTTTGTGGGATTTTTGTGGAATTTGGTAGAGTTTTGGAATGATTTAGGTCATTTTGTGGGATGTTTCTCGAATTTGGTGCGGGCTTTTTTTGAATTTTGTGGTATTTTGAAAAGATTTAGGGAATTTTGTGGGATTTTTCTGGAATTCTGTGGGCCTTTTCAAGGACTTTGTGTGGTTTTGAGGAGACTTGAAGAATTTTGAGGAAGTTTTCATAGATTTTTTGGAAACTTGTGGAGGATTTGTGTGATTTTTGTGGGATATTGTGGGATATTGAGGGGATTTAGGCATCTTGAGGGATTTTACATGTATTTTGTGGGAATTTGTGGAGATTTGGTGGAATTTTTTTCTAGAATTTTGTCCTGTTTTGAGAAGATTTAGGGAATTTGGTGGGATTTCTCTGGAATTTTGTTGGATATTGAGGACATTTTGTGGGATGTTTGTGGAACTTTGAGGGACTTTTCTGGAATTTTGTGGGATTCTGCAGAGAATTGACAAATTATCACGAATTTTTCATGTATTTTTTTGGAATTTGTGGAGATTCTGTTGGGTTTTTGTGGAATTTGGTAGAGTTTTGGAATGATTTAGGTCATTTTGTGGGATATTTCTGGAATTTGGTGGGGCTTTTCAAGAATTTTGTGGTATTTTGAAAAGATTTAGGGAATTTTGTGGTGTTTCTCTTGAAGTTTGTGGGAAACTGTGCTGATTTTATGGGGCGTTTCTGGAATTTGGTCGAGTTTTCAGAAGATTTAGGGATTTTTGTGGGATTTTGGTGGGATTTTCTGGGAATCGGTGGAGATTTTGTGGGACATTCCTGTGAATTGGTAGGGTTTTGAAATGATTTAGGGAATTTTGTGGGACTTCTCTGGAATTTTGTGGGGTTTTTTCTGGAATTCTGTGGGATTCTGAACGGACTTGCAGAATTTTGAGGAATTTGTTTTAGATTTTGTGGGAATTTGTGGAGATTGGGTGGGATTTTTCCGGAATTTGGTGTGCCTTTTCAAGGACTTTGTGTGGTTTTGAGGAGACTTGAAGAAGTTTGAGGAATTTTCTTGGATTTTGTGGGAATTTGTGGAGGTTTTGTGTGATTTTTGTGGAATTTTGTGGGAAATTTTGGAGATTTAGGGATCTTGAGGGATTTTTCATGTATTTTGTGGGAATTTGTGGGGATTCTGTGGGATTTTTGTGGAATTTGGTAGAGTTTTGGAATGATGTAGGTCATTTTGTGGGATATTTCTGGAATTTGGTGCGGGTTTTTCTGAATTTTGTGGTATTTTGAAAAGATTTAGGGAATTTGGTGGGATTTTTCTGGAATTCTGTGGGCCTTTTAAAGGACTTTGTGTGCTTTTGAGGAGACTTGAAGAATTTTGAGGTAGTTTTCGTAGATTTTGTGGAAACTTGTGGCGGTTTTGTGTGATTTTTGTGGGATATTGAGGGGATTTAGGGATCTTGAGGGATTTTACATGTATTTTGTGGGAATTTGTGGAGATTTGGTGGAATTTTTTTCCAGAATTTGGTCATGTTTTGAGAAGATTTAGGGAATTTGGTGGGATTTCTCTGGAATTTTGTTGGATATTGGGGAGATTTTGTGGGATGTTTGTGGAACTTTGAGGGACTTTTTTGGAATTTTGTGGGATTCTGCAGAGAATTGACAGATTATCACAAATTCTTCATGTAATTTTTGGGAATTTGTGGAGATTCTGTGGGGTTTTTGTGGAATTTGGTAGAGTTTTGGAATGATTTAGGTCAGTTTGTGGGATATTTCTGAAATTTGGTGGGGCTTTTCAAGAATTTTGTGGTATTTTGAAAAGATTTAGGGAATTTTGTGGTGTTTTTTCTTGAATTTTGTGGGAAACTGTGCTGATTTTATGGGGCGTTTCTGGAATTTGGTTGAGTTTTCAGAAGATTTAGGGATTTTTGTGGGATTTTGGTGGGATTTTCTGGGAATCGGTAGAGATTTTGTGGGACATTCCTGTGAATTGGTAGGGTTTTGAAATGATTTAGGGAGTTTTGTGGGACTCCTCTGGAATTTTGTGGGGATTTTACTGGAATTCTGTGGGATTCTGAACGGACTTGAAGAATTATGAGGAATTTGTTTTAGATTTTGTTGGAATTTGTGGAGATTGGGTGGGATTTTTGTGGAATTTGGTCGAGTTTTGGAACGATTTAGGTCATTTTGTAGGATATTTCTGGAATTTGGTGCGGGTTTTTCTGAATTTTGTGGTATTTTGAAAAGATTTAGGGAATTTGGCGGGATTTTTCTGGAATTCTGTGGGCCTTTTCAAGGACTTTGTGTGCTTTTGAGGAGACTTGAAGAATTTTGAGGAAGTTTTCATAGATTTTTTGGAAACTTGTGGAGGATTTGTGTGATTTTTGTGGGATATTGTGGGATATTGAGGGGATTTAGGGATCTTGAGGGATTTTACATGTATTTTGTGGGAATTTGTGGAGATTTGGTGGAATTTTTTTCTAGAATTTTGTCGTGTTTTGAGAAGATTTAGGGAATTTGGTGGGATTCCTCTGGAATTGTGTTGGATATTGGGGAGATTTTGTGGGATGTTTGTGGAACTTTGAGGGACTTTTCTGGAATTTTGTGGGATTCTGCAGAGAATTGACAAATTATCACGAATTTTTCATGTATTTTTTGGGAATTTGTGGAGATTCTGTGGGATTTATGTGGAATTCTGTAGAGTTTTGGAAAGATGTAGGTCGTTTTGTGGGATGTTTCTGGAATTTTGTGTGCCTTTTCAAGGACTTTGTGTGGTTTTGAGGAGACTTGAAGAATTTTGAGGATTTTTTTTAAATTTTGGTGGAATTTGTGGAGGTTTTGTGTGATTTTTATGGTATTTTGTGGGATATTGAGGGATTTAGGGATCTTGAGGTCTTTTACATGTATTTTGTGGGAATTTGTGGAGATTTGGTGGGATTTTTTTCTAGAATTTGGTCGTGTTTTGAGAAGATTTAGGGAATTTGGTCGGATTTCTCTGGAATTTTGTTGGATATTGAGGACATTTTGTGGGATGTTTGTGGAACTTTGAGGGACTTTTCTGGAATTTTGTGGGATTCTGCAGAGAGTTGACAAATTATCACGAATTCTTCATGTATTTTTTGGGAATTTGTGGAGATTCTGTTGGGTTTTTGTGGAATTTGGTAGAGTTTTGGAATGATTTAGGTCATTTTGTGGGATATTTCTGGAATTTGGTGGGGCTTTTCAAGAATTTTGTGGTATTTTGAAAAGATTTAGGGATTTTTGTGGTGTTTCTCTTGAAGTTTGTGGGAAACTGTGGTGATTTTATGGGGCGTTTCTGGAATTTGGTTGAGTTTTCAGAAGATTTAGGGATTTTTGTGGGATTTTGGTGGGATTTTCTGGGAATCGGTGGAGATTTTGTGGGACATTCCTGTGAATTGGTAGGGTTTTGAAATGATTTAGGGAATTTTGTGGGACTTCTCTGGAATTTTGTGGGGATTTTTCTGGAATTCTGTGGGATTCTGAACAGACTTGCAGAATTTTGAGGAATTTGTTTTAGATTTTGTGGGAATTTGTGGAGATTGGGTGGGATTTTTCCGGAATTTGGTGTGCCTTTTCAAGGACTTTGTGTGGTTTTGAGGAGACTTGAAGAAGTCTGAGGAATTTTCTTGGATTTTGTGGGAATTTGTGGAGGTTTTGTGTGATTTTTGTGGAATTTTGTGGGAAATTTTGGAGATTTAGGGATCTTGAGGGATTTTTCATGTATTTTGTGGGAATTTGTGGAGATTCTGTGGGATTTTTGTGGAATTTGGTAGAGTTTTGGAATGATGTAGGTCATTTTGTGGGATATTTCTGGAATTTGGTGCGGGTTTTTCTGAATTTTGTGGTATTTTGAAAAGATTTAGGGAATTTGGTGGGATTTTTCTGGAATTCTGTGGGCCTTTTGAAGGACTTTGTGTGCTTTTGAGGAGACTTGAAGAATTTTGAGGTAGTTTTCGTAGATTTTGTGGAAACTTGTGGCGGTTTTGTGTGATTTTTGTGGGATATTGAGGGGATTTAGGGATCTTGAGGGAATTTACATGTATTTTGTGGGAATTTGTGGAGGTTTGGTGGAATTTTTTTCCAGAATTTGGTCATGTTTTGAGAAGATTTAGGGAATTTGGTGGGATTTCTCTGGAATTTTGTTGGATATTGGGGAGATTTTGTGGGATGTTTGTGGAACTTTGAGGGACTTTTTTGGAATTTTGTGGGATTCTGCAGAGAATTGACAGATTATCACAAATTCTTCATGTAATTTTTGGGAATTTGTGGAGATTCTGTGGGGTTTTTGTGGAATTTGGTAGAGTTTTGGAATGATTTAGGTCATTTTGTGGGATATTTCTGGAATTTGGTGGGGCTTTTCAAGAATTTTGTGGTATTTGGAAAAGATTTAGGGAATTTTGTGGTGTTTTTTCTTGAATTTTGTGGGAAACTGTGCTGATTTTATGGGGCGTTTCTGGAATTTGGTTGAGTTTTCAGAAGATTTAGGGATTTTTGTGGGATTTTCTGGGAATCGGTGGAGATTTTGTGGGACATTCCTGTGAATTGGTAGGGTTTTGAAATGATTTAGGGAATTTTGTGGGACTTCTCTGGAATTTTGTGGGGATTTTTCTGGAATTCTGTGGGATTCTGAACAGACTTGAAGAATTATGAGGAATTTCTTTTAGATTTTGTGGGAATTTGTGGAGATTCTGTGGGTCTTTTCTGGAATTTGGTGGGCCTTTTCAAGGACTTTGTGTGGTTTTGAGGAGAGTTGAAGAATTTTGAGGATTTTTTTTTATATTTTGTGGAAACTTGTGGAGGTTTTGTGTGATTTTTGTGGAATTTTGTGGGATATTGAGGCGATTTAGGGATCTTGAGGGATTTTTCATGTATTTTTTGGGAATTTGTGGAGATTCTGTGGGGTTTTTGTGGAATTTGGTAGAGTTTTGGAATGATGTAGGTCGTTTTGTGGGATATTTCTGGAATTTGGTGGGGCTTTTCAAGAATTTTGTGGTATTTGGAAAAGATTTAGGGAATTTTGTGGAGTTTTTCTTGAATTTTGTGGGAAACTGTGGTGATTTTATGATGCGTTTCTGGAATTTGGTCGAGTTTTCAGAAGATTTAGGGATTTTTGTGGGATTTTGGTGGGATTTTCTGGGAATCGGTGGAGATTTTGTAGGACATTCCTGTGAATTGGTAGGGTTTTGAAATGATTTAGGGAATTTTGTGGGACTTCTCTGGAATTTTGTGGGGATTTTTCTGGAATTCTGCGGGATTCTGAACGGACTTGATAAATTATGAGGAATTTGTTTTAGATTTTGTGGGAATTTGTGGAGATTTTGTGGGATTTTTGTGGAATTTGGTAGAGTTTTGGAATGATTTAGGTCATTTTGTGGGATGTTTCTCGAATTTGGTGCGGGCTTTTTTTGAATTTTGTGGTATTTTGAAAAGATTTAGGGAATTTTGTGGGATTTTTCTGGAATTCTGTGGGCCTTTTCAAGGACTTTGTGTGGTTTGGAGGAGACTTGAAGAATTTTGAGGAAGTTTTCATAGATTTTTTGGAAACTTGTGGAGGATTTGTGTGATTTTTGTGGGATATTGAGGGGATTTAGGCATCTTGAGGGATTTTACATGTATTTTGTGGGAATTTGTGGAGATTTGGTGGAATTTTTTTCTAGAATTTTGTCCTGTTTTGAGAAGATTTAGGGAATTTGGTGGGATTTCTCTGGAATTTTGTTGGATATTGAGGACATTTTGTGGGATGTTTGTGGAACTTTGAGGGACTTTTCTGGAATTTTGTGGGATTCTGCAGAGAATTGACAAATTATCACGAATTTTTCATGTATTTTTTTGGAATTTGTGGAGATTCTGTGGGATTTTTGTGGAATTTGGTAGAGTTTTGGAATGATTTAGGTCATTTTATTGGATATTTCTGGAATTTGGTGGGGCTTTACAAGAATTTTGTGGTAATTTGAAAAGATTTAGGGAATTTTGTGGTGTTTCTCTTGAAGTTTGTGTAAAACTGTGGTGATTTGATGGGGCGTTTCTGGAATTTGGTTGAGTTTTCAGAAGATTTAGGGATTTTTGTGGGATTTTTGTGGGATTTTCTGGGAATCGGTGGAGATTTTGTGGGACATTCCTGTGAATTGGTAGGGTTTTGAAATGATTTAGGGTATTTTGTGGGACTTCTCTGGAATTTTGTGGGTTTTTTCTGGAATTCTGTAAAATTCTGAACAGACTTGCAGAATTTTGAGGAATTTGTTTTAGATTTTGTGGGAATTTGTGGAGATTGGGTGGGATTTTTCTAGAATTTTGTGGGCCTTTTCAAGGACTTTGTGTGGTTTTGAGGAGACTTGAAGAAGTTTGAGGAATTTTCTTGGATTTTGTGGGAATTTGTGGAGGTTTTGTGTGATTTTTGTGGAATTTTGTGGGATATTGAGGGGATTTAGGGGTCGTGAGGGATTTTTCATGTATCTTGTGGGAATTTGTGGAGATTTGGTGGAATTTTTTTCCAGAATTTGGTCGTGTTTTGCAAAGATTTAGGGAATTTGGTGGGATTTCTCTGGAATTTTGTTGGATATTGGGGAGATTTTGTGGGATGTTTGTGGAACTTTGAGGGACTTCTCTGGAATTTTGTGGGGATTTTTCTGGAATTCTGTGGGATTCTGAACAGACTTGCAGAATTTTGAGGAATTTGTTTTAGATTTTGTGGGAATTTGTGGAGATTGGGTGGGATTTTTCCGGAATTTGGTTGGCCTTTCAAGGACTTTGTTTGGTTTTGAGGAGACTTGAAGAAGTTTGAGGAATTTTCTTGGATTTTGTGGGAATTTGTGGAGGTTTTGTGTGATTTTTGTGGAATTTTGTGGGAAATTTTGGAGATTTAGGGATCTTGAGGGATTTTTCATGTATTTTTTGGAAATTTGTGGGGATTCTGTGGGATTTTTGTGGAATTTGGTAGAGTTTTGGAATGATTTAGGTCATTTTGTGGGATATTTCTGGAATTTGGTGGGGCTTTTTTTGAATTTTGTGGTATTTTGAAAAGATTTAGGGAATTTGGTGGGATTTTTCTGGAATTCTGTGGGCCTTTTCAAGGACTTTGTGTGGTTTTGAGGAGACTTGAAGAATTTTGAGGAAGTTTTCATAGATTTTTTGGAAACTTGTGGAGGATTTGTGTGATTTTTGTGGGATATTGTGGGATATTGAGGGGATTTAGGGATCTTGAGGGATTTTACATGTATTTTGTGGGAATTTGTGGAGATTTGGTGGAATTTTTTTCTAGAATTTTGTCGTGTTTTGAGAAGATTTAGGGAATTTGGTGGGATTTCTCTGGAATTGTGTTGGATATTGGGGAGATTTTGTGGGATGTTTGTGGAACTTTGAGGGACTTTTCTGGAATTTTGTGGGATTCTGCAGAGAATTGACAAATTATCACGAATTTTTCATGTATTTTTTGGGAATTTGTGGAGATTCTGTGGGATTTATGTGGAATTCTGTAGAGTTTTGGAAAGATGTAGGTCGTTTTGTGGGATGTTTCTGGAATTTTGTGTGCCTTTTCAAGGACTTTGTGTGGTTTTGAGGAGACTTGAAGAATTTTGAGGATTTTTTTTAAATTTTGGTGGAATTTGTGGAGGTTTTGTGTGATTTTTATGGTATTTTGTGGGATATTGAGGGATTTAGGGATCTTGAGGTCTTTTACATGTATTTTGTGGGAATTTGTGGAGATTTGGTGGGATTTTTTTCTAGAATTTGGTCGTGTTTTGAGAAGATTTAGGGAATTTGGTCGGATTTCTCTGGAATTTTGTTGGATATTGAGGACATTTTGTGGGATGTTTGTGGAACTTTGAGGGACTTTTCTGGAATTTTGTGGGATTCTGCAGAGAATTGACAAATTATCACGAATTTTTCATGTATTTTTTTGGAATTTGTGGAGATTCTGTTGGGTTTTTGTGGAATTTGGTAGAGTTTTGGAATGATTTAGGTCATTTTGTGGGATATTTCTGGAATTTGGTGGGGCTTTTCAAGAATTTTGTGGTATTTTGAAAAGATTTAGGGAATTTTGTGGTGTTTCTCTTGAAGTTTGTGGGAAACTGTGCTGATTTTATGGGGCGTTTCTGGAATTTGGTTGAGTTTTCAGAAGATTTAGGGATTTTTGTGGGATTTTCTGGGAATCGGTGGAGATTTTGTGGGACATTCCTGTGAATTGGTAGGGTTTTGAAATGATTTAGGGAATTTTGTGGGACTTCTCTGGAATTTGGTGGGGTTTTTTCTGGAATTCTGTGGGATTCTGAACAGACTTGCAGAATTTTGAGGAATTTGTTTTAGATTTTGTAAGAATTTGTGGAGATTGGGTGGGATTTTTCCGGAATTTGGTGTGCCTTTTCAAGGACTTTGTGTGGTTTTGAGGAGACTTGAAGAAGTTTGAGGAATTTTCTTGGATTTTGTGGGAATTTGTGGAGGTTTTGTGTGATTTTTGTGGAATTTTGTGGGAAATTTTGGAGATTTAGGGATCTTGAGGGATTTTTCATGTATTTTGTGGGAATTTGTGGGGATTCTGTGGGATTTTTGTGGAATTTGGTAGAGTTTTGGAATGATGTAGGTCATTTTGTGGGATATTTCTGGAATTTGGTGCGGGTTTTTCTGAATTTTGTGGTATTTTGAAAAGATTTAGGGAATTTGGTGGGATTTTTCTGGAATTCTGTGGGCCTTTTAAAGGACTTTGTGTGCTTTTGAGGAGACTTGAAGAATTTTGAGGTAGTTTTCGTAGATTTTGTGGAAACTTGTGGCGGTTTTGTGTGATTTTTGTGGGATATTGAGGGGATTTAGGGATCTTGAGGGATTTTACATGTATTTTGTGGGAATTTGTGGAGATTTGGTGGAATTTTTTTCCAGAATTTGGTCATGTTTTGAGAAGATTTAGGGAATTTGGTGGGATTTCTCTGGAATTTTGTTGGATATTGGGGAGATTTTGTGGGATGTTTGTGGAACTTTGAGGGACTTTTTTGGAATTTTGTGGGATTCTGCAGAGAATTGACAGATTATCACAAATTCTTCATGTAATTTTTGGGAATTTGTGGAGATTCTGTGGGGTTTTTGTGGAATTTGGTAGAGTTTTGGAATGATTTAGGTCATTTTGTGGGATATTTCTGGAATTTGGTGGGGCTTTTCAAGAATTTTGTGGTATTTTGAAAAGATTTAGGGAATTTGGTGGTGTTTTTCTTGAATTTTGTGGGAAACTGTGGTGATTTTATGGGGCGTTTCTGGAATTTGGTTGAGTTTTCAGAAGATTTAGGGATTTTGGTGGGATTTTGGTGGGATTTTCTGGGAATCGGTGGAGATTTTGTGGGACATTCCTGTGAATTGGTAGGGTTTTGAAATGATTTAGGGAATTTTGTGGGACTTCTCTGGAATTTGGTGGGGTTTTTTCTGGAATTCTGTGGGATTCTGAACAGACTTGCAGAATTTTGAGGAATTTGTTTTAGATTTTGTGGGAATTTGTGGAGATTGGGTGGGATTTTTCCGGAATTTGGTGTGCCTTTTCAAGGACTTTGTGTGGTTTTGAGGAGACTTGAAGAAGTTTGAGGAATTTTCTCGGATTTTGTGGGAATTTGTGGAGATTTTGTGTGATTTTTGTGGAATTTTGTGGGAAATTTTGGAGATTTAGGGATCTTGAGGGATTTTTCATGTATTTTGTGGGAATTTGTGGGGATTCTGTGGGATTTTTGTGGAATTTGGTAGAGTTTTGGAATGATGTAGGTCATTTTGTGGGATATTTCTGGAATTTGGTGCGGGTTTTTCTGAATTTTGTGGTATTTTGAAAAGATTTAGGGAATTTGGTGGGATTTTTCTGGAATTCTGTGGGCCTTTTAAAGGACTTTGTGTGCTTTTGAGGAGACTTGAAGAATTTTGAGGTAGTTTTCGTAGATTTTGTGGAAACTTGTGGCGGTTTTGTGTGATTTTTGTGGGATATTGAGGGGATTTAGGGATCTTGAGGGATTTTACATGTATTTTGTGGGAATTTGTGGAGATTTGGTGGAATTTTTTTCCAGAATTTGGTCATGTTTTGAGAAGATTTAGGGAATTTGGTGGGATTTCTCTGGAATTTTGTTGGATATTGGGGAGATTTTGTGGGATGTTTGTGGAACTTTGAGGGACTTTTTTGGAATTTTGTGGGATTCTGCAGAGAATTGACAGATTATCACAAATTCTTCATGTAATTTTTAGGAATTTGTGGAGATTCTGTGGGGTTTTTGTGGAATTTGGTAGAGTTTTGGAATGATTTAGGTCATTTTGTGGGATATTTCTGGAATTTGGTGGGGCTTTTCAAGAATTTTGTGGTATTTTGAAAAGATTTAGGGAATTTTGTGGTGTTTCTCTTGAAGTTTGTGGGAAACTGTGCTGATTTTATGGGGCGTTTCTGGAATTTGGTTGAGTTTTCAGAAGATTTAGGGATTTTTGTGGGATTTTGGTGGGATTTTCTGGGAATCGGTGGAGATTTTGTGGGACATTCCTGTGAATTGGTAGGGTTTTGAAATGATTTAGGGAATTTTGTGGGACTTCTCTGGAATTTGGTGGGGTTTTTTCTGGAATTCTGTGGGATTCTGAACAGACTTGCAGAATTTTGAGGAATTTGTTTTAGATTTTGTTGGAATTTGTGGAGATTGGGTGGGATTTTTCCGGAATTTGGTGTGCCTTTTCAAGGACTTTGTGTGGTTTTGAGGAGACTTGAAGAAGTTTGAGGAATTTTCTTGGATTTTGTGGGAATTTGTGGAGGTTTTGTGTGATTTTTGTGGAATTTTGTGGGAAATTTTGGAGATTTAGGGATCTTGAGGGATTTTTCATGTATTTTGTGGGAATTTGTGGGGATTCTGTGGGATTTTTGTGGAATTTGGTAGAGTTTTGGAATGATGTAGGTCATTTTGTGGGATATTTCTGGAATTTGGTGCGGGTTTTTCTGAATTTTGTGGTATTTTGAAAAGATTTAGGGAATTTGGTGGGATTTTTCTGGAATTCTGTGGGCCTTTTAAAGGACTTTGTGTGCTTTTGAGGAGACTTGAAGAATTTTGAGGTAGTTTTCGTAGATTTTGTGGAAACTTGTGGCGGTTTTGTGTGATTTTTGTGGGATATTGAGGGGATTTAGGGATCTTGAGGGATTTTACATGTATTTTGTGGGAATTTGTGGAGATTTGGTGGAATTTTTTTCCAGAATTTGGTCATGTTTTGAGAAGATTTAGGGAATTTGGTGGGATTTCTCTGGAATTTTGTTGGATATTGGGGAGATTTTGTGGGATGTTTGTGGAACTTTGAGGGACTTTTTTGGAATTTTGTGGGATTCTGCAGAGAATTGACAGATTATCACAAATTCTTCATGTAATTTTTGGGAATTTGTGGAGATTCTGTGGGGTTTTTGTGGAATTTGGTAGAGTTTTGGAATGATTTAGGTCATTTTGTGGGATATTTCTGGAATTTGGTGGGGCTTTTCAAGAATTTTGTGGTATTTTGAAAAGATTTAGGGAATTTGGTGGTGTTTTTCTTGAATTTTGTGGGAAACTGTGGTGATTTTATGGGGCGTTTCTGGAATTTGGTTGAGTTTTCAGAAGATTTAGGGATTTTTGTGGGATTTTGGTGGGATTTTCTGGGAATCGGTGGAGATTTTGTGGGACATTCCTGTGAATTGGTAGGGTTTTGAAATGATTTAGGGAATTTTGTGGGACTTCTCTGGAATTTGGTGGGGATTTTTCTGGAATTCTGGGGGATTCTGAACAGACTTGCAGAATTTTGAGGAATTTGTTTTAGATTTTGTGGGAATTTGTGGAGATTGGGTGGGATTTTTCCGGAATTTGGTGTGCCTTTTCAAGGACTTTGTGTGGTTTTGAGGAGACTTGAAGAAGTTTGAGGAATTTTCTTGGATTTTGTGGGAATTTGTGGAGGTTTTGTGTGATTTTTGTGGAATTTTGTGGGAAATTTTGGAGATTTAGGGATCTTGAGGGATTTTTCATGTATTTTGTGGGAATTTGTGGGGATTCTGTGGGATTTTTGTGGAATTTGGTAGAGTTTTGGAATGATGTAGGTCATTTTGTGGGATATTTCTGGAATTTGGTGCGGGTTTTTCTGAATTTTGTGGTATTTTGAAAAGATTTAGGGAATTTGGTGGGAATTTTCTGGAATTCTGTGGGCCTTTTAAAGGACTTTGTGTGCTTTTGAGGAGACTTGAAGAATTTTGAGGTAGTTTTCGTAGATTTTGTGGAAACTTGTGGCGGTTTTGTGTGATTTTTGTGGGATATTGAGGGGATTTAGGGATCTTGGGGGATTTTACATGTATTTTGTGGGAATTTGTGGAGATTTGGTGGAATTTTTTTCCAGAATTTGGTCATGTTTTGAGAAGATTTAGGGAATTTGGTGGGATTTCTCTGGAATTTTGTTGGATATTGGGGAGATTTTGTGGGATGTTTGTGGAACTTTGAGGGACTTTTTTGGAATTTTGTGGGATTCTGCAGAGAATTGACAGATTATCACAAATTCTTCATGTAATTTTTGGGAATTTGTGGAGATTCTGTGGGGTTTTTGTGGAATTTGGTAGAGTTTTGGAATGATTTAGGTCATTTTGTGGGATATTTCTGGAATTTGGTGGGGCTTTTCAAGAATTTTGTGGTATTTGGAAAAGATTTAGGGAATTTTGTGGTGTTTTTTCTTGAATTTTGTGGGAAACTGTGCTGATTTTATGGGGCGTTTCTGGAATTTGGTTGAGTTTTCAGAAGATTTAGGGATTTTTGTGGGATTTTGGTGGGATTTTCTGGGAATCGGTGGAGATTTTGTGGGACATTCCTATGAACTGGTAGGGTTTTGAAATGATTTAGGGAGTTTTGTGGGACTCCTCTGGAATTTTGTGGGGATTTTACTGGAATTCTGTGGGATTCTGAACGGACTTGAAGAATTATGAGGAATTTGTTTTAGATTTTGTGGGAATTTGTGGAGATTTTGTGGGATTTTTGTGGAATTTGGTCGAGTTTTGGAACGATTTAGGTCATTTTGTAGGATATTTCTGGAATTTGGTGCGGGTTTTTCTGAATTTTGTGGTATTTTGAAAAGATTTAGGGAATTTGGCGGGATTTTTCTGGAATTCTGTGGGCCTTTTCAAGGACTTTGTGTGCTTTTGAGGAGACTTGAAGAATTTTGAGGTAGTTTTCGTAGATTTTGTGCAAACTTGTGGAGGTTTTGTGTGATTTTTGTGGAATTTTGTGGGATATTTGGGGGATTTAGGGATCTTGGGGGATTTTACATGTATTTTGTGGGAATTTGTGGAGATTTGGTGGAATTTTTTTCCAGAATTTGTTCGTGTTTTGAGAAGATTTAGGGAATTTGGTGGGATTTCTCTGGAATTGTGTTGGATATTGAGGACATTTTGTGGGATGTTTGTGGAATTTTGAGGGGCTTTTCTGGAATTTTGTGGGATTCTGCAGAGAATTGACAAATTTTCACGAATTTTTCATGTATTTTTTGGGAATTTGTGGAGATTCTGTGGGATTTATGTGGAATTTGGTAGAGTTTTGGAATGATGTAGGTCATTTTGTGGGATGTTTCTGGAATTTTGTGTGCCTTTTCAAGGACTTTGTGTGGTTTTGAGGAGACTTGAAGAATTTTGAGAATTTTTTTTAAGTTTTGGTGGAATTTGTGGAGGTTTTGTGTGATTTTTATGGTATTTTGTGGGATATTGAGGGATTTAGGGATCTTGAGGTCTTTTACATGTATTTTGTGGGAATTTGTGGAGATTTGGTGGGATTTTTTTCTAGAATTTGGTCGTGTTTTGAGAAGATTTAGGGAATTTGGTCGGATTTCTCTGGAATTTTGTTGGATATTGAGGACATTTTGTGGGATGTTTGTGGAACTTTGAGGGACTTTTCTGGAATTTTGTGGGATTCTGCAGAGAATTGACAAATTATCACGAATTTTTCATGTATTTTTTTGGAATTTGTGGAGATTCTGTGGGATTTTTGTGGAATTTGGTAGAGTTTTGGAATGATTTAGGTCATTTTGTGGGATATTTCTGGAATTTGGTGGGGCTTTTCAAGAATTTTGTGGTATTTTGAAAAGATTTAGGGATTTTTGTGGTGTTTCTCTTGAAGTTTGTGGGAAACTGTGGTGATTTTATGGGGCGTTTCTGGAATTTGGTTGAGTTTTCAGAAGATTTAGGGATTTTTGTGGGATTTTGGTGGGATTTTCTGGGAATCGGTGGAGATTTTGTGGGACATTCCTGTGAATTGGTAGGGTTTTGAAATGATTTAGGGAATTTTGTGGGACTTCTCTGGAATTTGGTGGGGTTTTTTCTGGAATTCTGTGGGATTCTGAACAGACTTGCAGAATTTTGAGGAATTTGTTTTAGATTTTGTAAGAATTTGTGGAGATTGGGTGGGATTTTTCCGGAATTTGGTGTGCCTTTTCAAGGACTTTGTGTGGTTTTGAGGAGACTTGAAGAAGTTTGAGGAATTTTCTTGGATTTTGTGGGAATTTGTGGAGGTTTTGTGTGATTTTTGTGGAATTTTGTGGGAAATTTTGGAGATTTAGGGATCTTGAGGGATTTTTCATGTATTTTGTGGGAATTTGTGGGGATTCTGTGGGATTTTTGTGGAATTTGGTAGAGTTTTGGAATGATGTAGGTCATTTTGTGGGATATTTCTGGAATTTGGTGCGGGTTTTTCTGAATTTTGTGGTATTTTGAAAAGATTTAGGGAATTTGGTGGGATTTTTCTGGAATTCTGTGGGCCTTTTAAAGGACTTTGTGTGCTTTTGAGGAGACTTGAAGAATTTTGAGGAAGTTTTCGAAGATTTTGTGGAAACTTGTGGCGGTTTTGTGTGATTTTTGTGGGATATTGAGGGGATTTAGGGATCTTGAGGGATTTTACATGTATTTTGTGGGAATTTGTGGAGATTTGGTGGAATTTTTTTCCAGAATTTGGTCATGTTTTGAGAAGATTTAGGGAATTTGGTGGGATTTCTCTGGAATTTTGTTGGATATTGGGGAGATTTTGTGGGATGTTTGTGGAACTTTGAGGGACTTTTCTGGAATTTTGTGGGATTCTGCAGAGAA
Organism: Cyanistes caeruleus; assembly: GCF_971803275.1. NCBI lineage: Eukaryota > Metazoa > Chordata > Aves > Passeriformes > Paridae > Cyanistes > Cyanistes caeruleus. The sequence goes on along the minus strand of NW_028256000.1, from coordinate 104,784 downwards.
TTGACAAATTATCACGAATTTTTCATGTATTTTTTTGGAATTTGTGGAGATTCTGTTGGGTTTTTGTGGAATTTGGTAGAGTTTTGGAATGATTTAGGTCATTTTGTGGGATATTTCTGGAATTTGGTGGGGCTTTTCAAGAATTTTGTGGTATTTTGAAAAGATTTAGGGAATTTGGTGGTGTTTCTCTTGAAGTTTGTGGGAAACTGTGCTGATTTTATGGGGCGTTTCTGGAATTTGGTTGAGTTTTCAGAAGATTTAGGGATTTTTGTGGGATTTTCTGGGAATCGGTGGAGATTTTGTGGGACATTCCTGTGAATTGGTAGGGTTTTGAAATGATTTAGGGAATTTTGTGGGACTTCTCTGGAATTTGGTGGGGTTTTTTCTGGAATTCTGTGGGATTCTGAACAGACTTGCAGAATTTTGAGGAATTTGTTTTAGATTTTGTAAGAATTTGTGGAGATTGGGTGGGATTTTTCCGGAATTTGGTGTGCCTTTTCAAGGACTTTGTGTGGTTTTGAGGAGACTTGAAGAAGTTTGAGGAATTTTCTTGGATTTTGTGGGAATTTGTGGAGGTTTTGTGTGATTTTTGTGGAATTTTGTGGGAAATTTTGGAGATTTAGGGATCTTGAGGGATTTTTCATGTATTTTGTGGGAATTTGTGGGGATTCTGTGGGATTTTTGTGGAATTTGGTAGAGTTTTGGAATGATGTAGGTCATTTTGTGGGATATTTCTGGAATTTGGTGCGGGTTTTTCTGAATTTTGTGGTATTTTGAAAAGATTTAGGGAATTTGGTGGGATTTTTCTGGAATTCTGTGGGCCTTTTAAAGGACTTTGTGTGCTTTTGAGGAGACTTGAAGAATTTTGAGGTAGTTTTCGTAGATTTTGTGGAAACTTGTGGCGGTTTTGTGTGATTTTTGTGGGATATTGAGGGATTTAGGGATCTTGAGGGATTTTACATGTATTTTGTGGGAATTTGTGGAGATTTGGTGGAATTTTTTTCCAGAATTTGGTCATGTTTTGAGAAGATTTAGGGAATTTGGTGGGATTTCTCTGGAATTTTGTTGGATATTGGGGAGATTTTGTGGGATGTTTGTGGAACTTTGAGGGACTTTTTTGGAATTTTGTGGGATTCTGCAGAGAATTGACAGATTATCACAAATTCTTCATGTAATTTTTGGGAATTTGTGGAGATTCTGTGGGGTTTTTGTGGAATTTGGTAGAGTTTTGGAATGATTTAGGTCATTTTGTGGGATATTTCTGGAATTTGGTGGGGCTTTTCAAGAATTTTGTGGTATTTTGAAAAGATTTAGGGAATTTTGTGGTGTTTCTCTTGAAGTTTGTGGGAAACTGTGCTGATTTTATGGGGCGTTTCTGGAATTTGGTTGAGTTTTCAGAAGATTTAGGGATTTTTGTGGGATTTTGGTGGGATTTTCTGGGAATCGGTGGAGATTTTGTGGGACATTCCTGTGAATTGGTAGGGTTTTGAAATGATTTAGGGAATTTTGTGGGACTTCTCTGGAATTTGGTGGGGATTTTTCTGGAATTCTGGGGGATTCTGAACAGACTTGCAGAATTTTGAGGAATTTGTTTTAGATTTTGTGGGAATTTGTGGAGATTGGGTGGGATTTTTCCGGAATTTGGTGTGCCTTTTCAAGGACTTTGTGTGGTTTTGAGGAGACTTGAAGAAGTTTGAGGAATTTTCTTGGATTTTGTGGGAATTTGTGGAGATTTTGTGTGATTTTTGTGGAATTTTGTGGGAAATTTTGGAGATTTAGGGATCTTGAGGGATTTTTCATGTATTTTGTGGGAATTTGTGGGGATTCTGTGGGATTTTTGTGGAATTTGGTAGAGTTTTGGAATGATGTAGGTCATTTTGTGGGATATTTCTGGAATTTGGTGCGGGTTTTTCTGAATTTTGTGGTATTTTGAAAAGATTTAGGGAATTTGGTGGGATTTTTCTGGAATTCTGTGGGCCTTTTAAAGGACTTTGTGTGCTTTTGAGGAGACTTGAAGAATTTTGAGGTAGTTTTCGTAGATTTTGTGGAAACTTGTGGCGGTTTTGTGTGATTTTTGTGGGATATTGAGGGGATTTAGGGATCTTGGGGGATTTTACATGTATTTTGTGGGAATTTGTGGAGATTTGGTGGAATTTTTTTCCAGAATTTGGTCATGTTTTGAGAAGATTTAGGGAATTTGGTGGGATTTCTCTGGAATTTTGTTGGATATTGGGGAGATTTTGTGGGATGTTTGTGGAATTTTGAGGGACTTTTTTGGAATTTTGTGGGATTCTGCAGAGAATTGACAGATTATCACAAATTCTTCATGTAATTTTTGGGAATTTGTGGAGATTCTGTTGGGTTTTTGTGGAATTTGGTAGAGTTTTGGAATGATTTAGGTCATTTTGTGGGATATTTCTGGAATTTGGTGGGGCTTTTCAAGAATTTTGTGGTATTTGGAAAAGATTTAGGGAATTTTGTGGTGTTTTTTCTTGAATTTTGTGGGAAACTGTGCTGATTTTATGGGGCGTTTCTGGAATTTGGTTGAGTTTTCAGAAGATTTAGGGATTTTTGTGGGATTTTGGTGGGATTTTCTGGGAATCGGTGGAGATTTTGTGGGACATTCCTGTGAATTGGTAGGGTTTTGAAATGATTTAGGGAGTTTTGTGGGACTCCTCTGGAATTTTGTGGGGATTTTACTGGAATTCTGTGGGATTCTGAACGGACTTGAAGAATTATGAGGAATTTGTTTTAGATTTTGTTGGAATTTGTGGAGATTGGGTGGGATTTTTGTGGAATTTGGTCGAGTTTTGGAACGATTTAGGTCATTTTGTAGGATATTTCTGGAATTTGGTGCGGGTTTTTCTGAATTTTGTGGTATTTTGAAAAGATTTAGGGAATTTGGCGGGATTTTTCTGGAATTCTGTGGGCCTTTTCAAGGACTTTGTGTGCTTTTGAGGAGACTTGAAGAATTTTGAGGTAGTTTTCGTAGATTTTGTGCAAACTTGTGGAGGTTTTGTGTGATTTTTGTGGAATTTTGTGGGATATTTGGGGGATTTAGGGATCTTGGGGGATTTTACATGTATTTTGTGGGAATTTGTGGAGATTTGGTGGAATTTTTTTCCAGAATTTGTTCGTGTTTTGAGAAGATTTAGGGAATTTGGTGGGATTTCTCTGGAATTGTGTTGGATATTGAGGACATTTTGTGGGATGTTTGTGGAATTTTGAGGGGCTTTTCTGGAATTTTGTGGGATTCTGCAGAGAATTGACAAATTTTCACGAATTTTTCATGTATTTTTTGGGAATTTGTGGAGATTCTGTGGGATTTATGTGGAATTTGGTAGAGTTTTGGAATGATGTAGGTCATTTTGTGGGATGTTTCTGGAATTTTGTGTGCCTTTTCAAGGACTTTGTGTGGTTTTGAGGAGACTTGAAGAATTTTGAGAATTTTTTTTAAGTTTTGGTGGAATTTGTGGAGGTTTTGTGTGATTTTTATGGTATTTTGTGGGATATTGAGGGATTTAGGGATCTTGAGGTCTTTTACATGTATTTTGTGGGAATTTGTGGAGATTTGGTGGAATTTTTTTCCAGAATTTGTTCGTGTTTTGAGAAGATTTAGGGAATTTGGTGGGATTTCTCTGGAATTTTGTTGGATATTGAGGACATTTTGTGGGATGTTTGTGGAACTTTGAGGGACTTTTCTGGAATTTTGTGGGATTCTGCAGAGAATTGACAAATTATCACGAATTTTTCATGTATTTTTTTGGAATTTGTGGAGATTCTGTTGGGTTTTTGTGGAATTTGGTAGAGTTTTGGAATGATTTAGGTCATTTTGTGGGATATTTCTGGAATTTGGTGGGGCTTTTCAAGAATTTTGTGGTATTTGGAAAAGATTTAGGGAATTTTGTGGTGTTTTTTCTTGAATTTTGTGGGAAACTGTGCTGATTTTATGGGGCGTTTCTGGAATTTGGTTGAGTTTTCAGAAGATTTAGGGATTTTTGTGGGATTTTTGTGGGATTTTCTGGGAATCGGTGGAGATTTTGTGGGACATTCCTGTGAATTGGTAGGGTTTTGAAATGATTTAGGGAGTTTTGTGGGACTCCTCTGGAATTTTGTGGGGATTTTACTGGAATTCTGTGGGATTCTGAACGGACTTGAAGAATTATGAGGAATTTGTTTTAGATTTTGTTGGAATTTGTGGAGATTGGGTGGGATTTTTGTGGAATTTGGTCGAGTTTTGGAACGATTTAGGTCATTTTGTAGGATATTTCTGGAATTTGGTGCGGGTTTTTCTGAATTTTGTGGTATTTTGAAAAGATTTAGGGAATTTGGCGGGATTTTTCTGGAATTCTGTGGGCCTTTTCAAGGACTTTGTGTGCTTTTGAGGAGACTTGAAGAATTTTGAGGTAGTTTTCGTAGATTTTGTGCAAACTTGTGGAGGTTTTGTGTGATTTTTGTGGAATTTTGTGGGATATTTGGGGGATTTAGGGATCTTGGGGGATTTTACATGTATTTTGTGGGAATTTGTGGAGATTTGGTGGAATTTTTTTCCAGAATTTGTTCGTGTTTTGAGAAGATTTAGGGAATTTGGTGGGATTTCTCTGGAATTGTGTTGGATATTGAGGAGATTTTGTGGGATGTTTGTGGAATTTTGAGGGGCTTTTCTGGAATTTTGTGGGATTCTGCAGAGAATTGACAAATTTTCACGAATTTTTCATGTATTTTTTGGGAATTTGTGGAGATTCTGTGGGATTTATGTGGAATTTGGTAGAGTTTTGGAATGATGTAGGTCATTTTGTGGGATGTTTCTGGAATTTTGTGTGCCTTTTCAAGGACTTTGTGTGGTTTTGAGGAGACTTGAAGAATTTTGAGAATTTTTTTTAAGTTTTGGTGGAATTTGTGGAGGTTTTGTGTGATTTTTATGGTATTTTGTGGGATATTGAGGGATTTAGGGATCTTGAGGTCTTTTACATGTATTTTGTGGGAATTTGTGGAGATTTGGTGGAATTTTTTTCCAGAATTTGTTCGTGTTTTGAGAAGATTTAGGGAATTTGGTGGGATTTCTCTGGAATTTTGTTGGATATTGAGGACATTTTGTGGGATGTTTGTGGAACTTTGAGGGACTTTTCTGGAATTTTGTGGGATTCTGCAGAGAATTGACAAATTATCACGAATTTTTCATGTATTTTTTTGGAATTTGTGGAGATTCTGTTGGGTTTTTGTGGAATTTGGTAGAGTTTTGGAATGATTTAGGTCATTTTGTGGGATATTTCTGGAATTTGGTGGGGCTTTTCAAGAATTTTGTGGTATTTGGAAAAGATTTAGGGAATTTTGTGGTGTTTTTTCTTGAATTTTGTGGGAAACTGTGCTGATTTTATGGGGCGTTTCTGGAATTTGGTTGAGTTTTCAGAAGATTTAGGGATTTTTGTGGGATTTTTGTGGGATTTTCTGGGAATCGGTGGAGATTTTGTGGGACATTCCTGTGAATTGGTAGGGTTTTGAAATGATTTAGGGAGTTTTGTGGGACTCCTCTGGAATTTTGTGGGGATGTTACTGGAATTCTGTGGGATTCTGAACGGACTTGAAGAATTATGAGGAATTTGTTTTAGATTTTGTGGGAATTTGTGGAGATTTTGTGGGATTTTTGTGGAATTTGGTCGAGTTTTGGAACGATTTAGGTCATTTTGTAGGATATTTCTGGAATTTGGTGCGGGTTTTTCTGAATTTTGTGGTATTTTGAAAAGATTTAGGGAATTTGGCGGGATTTTTCTGGAATTCTGTGGGCCTTTTCAAGGACTTTGTGTGGTTTTGAGGAGACTTGAAGAATTTTGAGGAAGTTTCCTTAGATTTTGTGGAAACTTGTGGAGGTTTTGTGTGATTTTTGTGGAATTTTGTGGGATATTGAGGGGATTTAGGCATCTTGAGGGATTTTACATGTATTTTGTGGGAATTTGTGGAGATTTGGTGGAATTTTTTTCTAGAATTTTGTCCTGTTTTGAGAAGATTTAGGGAATTTGGTGGGATTTCTCTGAAATTTTGTTGGATATTGAGGACATTTTGTGGGATGTTTGTGGAACTTTGAGGGACTTTTCTGGAATTTTGTGGGATTCTGCAGAGAATTGACAAATTATCACGAATTTTTCATGTATTTTTTGGGAATTTGTGGAGATTCTGTGGGATTTTTGTGGAATTTGGTAGAGTTTTGGAATGATTTAGGTCATTTTATTGGATATTTCTGGAATTTGGTGGGGCTTTACAAGAATTTTGTGGTAATTTGAAAAGATTTAGGGAATTTGGTGGTGTTTTTCTTGAAGTTTGTGGGAAACTGTGCTGATTTTATGGGGCGTTTCTGGAATTTGGTTGAGTTTTCAGAAGATTTAGGGATTTTTGTGGGATTTTGGTGGGATTTTCTGGGAATCGGTGGAGATTTTGTGGGACATTCCTGTGAATTGGTAGGGTTTTGAAATGATTTAGGGAATTTTGTGGGACTTCTCTGGAATTTTGTGGGGATTTTTCTGGAATTCTGCGGGATTCTGAGGAGACTTGAAGAATTTTGAGGAATTTGTTTTAGATTTTGTGGGAATTTGTGGAGATTGGGTGGGATTTTACTGGAATTTGGTGGGCCTTTTCAAGGACTTTGTGTGGTTTGGAGGAGAGTTGAAGAATTTTGAGGATTTTTTTTTATATTTTGTGGAAACTTGTGGAGGTTTTGTGTGATTTTTGTGGAATTTTGTGGGATATTGAGGCGATTTAGGGATCTTGAGGGATTTTTCATGTATTTTTTGGGAATTTGTGGAGATTCTGTTGGGTTTTTGTGGAATTTGGTAGAGTTTTGGAATGATGTAGGTCGTTTTGTGGGATATTTCTGGAATTTGGTGGGGCTTTTCAAGAATTTTGTGGTATTTGGAAAAGATTTAGGGAATTTTGTGGAGTTTTTCTTGAATTTTGTGGGAAACTGTGGTGATTTTATGATGCGTTTCTGGAATTTGGTCGAGTTTTCAGAAGATTTAGGGATTTTTGTGGGATTTTGGTGGGATTTTCTGGGAATCGGTGGAGATTTTGTAGGACATTCCTGTGAATTGGTAGGGTTTTGAAATGATTTAGGGAATTTTGTGGGACTTCTCTGGAATTTTGTGGGGATTTTTCTGGAATTCTGGGGGATTCTGAACGGACTTGATAAATTATGAGGAATTTGTTTTAGATTTTGTGGGAATTTGTGGAGATTTTGTGGGATTTTTGTGGAATTTGGTAGAGTTTTGGAATGATTTAGGTCATTTTGTGGGATGTTTCTCGAATTTGGTGCGGGCTTTTTTTGAATTTTGTGGTATTTTGAAAAGATTTAGGGAATTTGGTGGGATTTTTCTGGAATTCTGTGGGCCTTTTCAAGGACTTTGTGTGGTTTTGAGGAGACTTGAAGAATTTTGAGGAAGTTTTCATAGATTTTTTGGAAACTTGTGGACGATTTGTGTGATTTTTGTGGGATATTGAGGGGATTTAGGCATCTTGAGGGATTTTACATGTATTTTGTGGGAATTTGTGGAGATTTGGTGGAATTTTTTTCTAGAATTTTGTCCTGTTTTGAGAAGATTTAGGGAATTTGGTGGGATTTCTCTGGAATTTTGTTGGATATTGAGGAGATTTTGTGGGATGTTTGTGGAACTTTGAGGGACTTTTCTGGAATTTTGTGGGATTCTGCAGAGAATTGACAAATTATCAAGAATTTTTCATGTATTTTTTTGGAATTTGTGGAGATTCTGTGGGATTTTTGTGGAATTTGGTAGAGTTTTGGAATGATTTAGGTCATTTTGTGGGATATTTCTGGAATTTGGTGGGGCTTTACAAGAATTTTGTGGTAATTTGAAAAGATTTAGGGAATTTTGTGGTGTTTCTCTTGAAGTCTGTGTGAAACTGTGGTGATTTGATGGGGCGTTTCTGGAATTTGGTCGAGTTTTCAGAAGATTTAGGGATTTTTGTGGGATTTTTGTGGGATTTTCTGGGAATCGGTGGAGATTTTGTGGGACATTCCTGTGAATTGGTAGGGTTTTGAAATGATTTAGGGAATTTTGTGGGACTTCTCTGGAATTTGGTGGAGTTTTTTCTGGAATTCCGTGGGATTCTGAACAGACTTGCAGAATTTTGAGGAATTTGTTTTAGATTTTGTGGGAATTTGTGGAGATTCGGTGGGATTTTTCCGGAATTTGGTGTGCCTTTTCAAGGACTTTGTGTGGTTTTGAGGAGACTTGAAGAAGTCTGAGGAATTTTCTTGGATTTTGTGGGAATTTGTGGAGGTTTTGTGTGATTTTTGTGGAATTTTGTGGGAAATTTTGGAGATTTAGGGATCTTGAGGGATTTTTCATGTATTTTGTGGGAATTTGTGGGGATTCTGTGGGATTTTTGTGGAATTTGGTAGAGTTTTGGAATGATGTAGGTCGTTTTGTGGGATATTTCTGGAATTTGGTGGGGCTTTTCAAGAATTTTGTGGTATTTGGAAAAGATTTAGGGAATTTTGTGGAGTTTTTCTTGAATTTTGTGGGAAACTGTGGTGATTTTATGATGCGTTTCTGGAATTTGGTTGAGTTTTCAGAAGATTTAGGGATTTTTGTGGGATTTTGGTGGGATTTTCTGGGAATCGGTGGAGATTTTGTGGGACATTCCTGTGAATTGGTAGGGTTTTGAAATGATTTAGGGAGTTTTGTGGGACTCCTCTGGAATTTTGTGGGGATTTTACTGGAATTCTGTGGGATTCTGAACGGACTTGAAGAATTATGAGGAATTTGTTTTAGATTTTGTGGGAATTTGTGGAGATTTTGTGGGATTTTTGTGGAATTTGGTAGAGTTTTGGAATGATTTAGGTCATTTTGTGGGATGTTTCTCGAATTTGGTGCGGGCTTTTTTTGAATTTTGTGGTATTTTGAAAAGATTTAGGGAATTTGGCGGGATTTTTCTGGAATTCTGTGGGCCTTTTCAAGGACTTTGTGTGGTTTTGAGGAGACTTGAAGAATTTTGAGGAAGTTTTCATAGATTTTTTGGAAACTTGTGGAGGATTTGTGTGATTTTTGTGGGATATTGTGGGATATTGAGGGGATTTAGGCATCTTGAGGGATTTTACATGTATTTTGTGGGAATTTGTGGAGATTTGGTGGAATTTTTTTCTAGAATTTTGTCCTGTTTTGAGAAGATTTAGGGAATTTGGTGGGATTTCTCTGAAATTTTGTTGGATATTGAGGACATTTTGTGGGATGTTTGTGGAACTTTGAGGGACTTTTCAAGAATTTTGTGGGATTCTGCAGAGAATTGACAAATTATCACGAATTTTTCATGTATTTTTTGGGAATTTGTGGAGATTCTGTGGGATTTTTGTGGAATTTGGTAGAGTTTTGGAATGATTTAGGTCATTTTATTGGATATTTCTGGAATTTGGTGGGGCTTTACAAGAATTTTGTGGTAATTTGAAAAGATTTAGGGAATTTTGTGGTGTTTCTCTTGAAGTTTGTGTGAAACTGTGGTGATTTTATGGGGCGTTTCTGGAATTTGGTTGAGTTTTCAGAAGATTTAGGGATTTTTGTGGGATTTTGGTGGGATTTTCTGGGAATCGGTGGAGATTTTGTGGGACATTCCTGTGAATTGGTAGGGTTTTGAAATGATTTAGGGAATTTTGTGGGACTTCTCTGGAATTTTGTGGGGATTTTTCTGGAATTCTGTGGGATTCTGAACAGACTTGAAGAATTATGAGGAATTTGTTTTAGATTTTGTGGGAATTTGTGGAGATTCTGTGGGTCTTTTCTGGAATTTGGTGGGCCTTTTCAAGGACTTTGTGTGGTTTTGAGGAGAGTTGAAGAATTTTGAGGATTTTTTTTTATATTTTGTGGAAACTTGTGGAGGTTTTGTGTGATTTTTGTGGAATTTTGTGGGATATTGAGGCGATTTAGGGATCTTGAGGGATTTTTCATGTATTTTTTGGGAATTTGTGGAGATTCTGTTGGGTTTTTGTGGAATTTGGTAGAGTTTTGGAATGATATAGGTCGTTTTGTGGGATATTTCTGGAATTTGGTGGGGCTTTTCAAGAATTTTGTGGTATTTGGAAAAGATTTAGGGAATTTTGTGGAGTTTTTCTTGAATTTTGTGGGAAACTGTGGTGATTTTATGATGCGTTTCTGGAATTTGGTTGAGTTTTCAGAAGATTTAGGGATTTTTGTGGGATTTTGTTGGGATTTTCTGGGAATCGGTGGAGATTTTGTAGGACATTCCTGTGAATTGGTAGGGTTTTGAAATGATTTAGGGAATTTTGTGGGACTTCTCTGGAATTTTGTGGGGATTTTTCTGGAATTCTGCGGGATTCTGAACGGACTTGATAAATTATGAGGAATTTGTTTTAGATTTTGTGGGAATTTGTGGAGATTTTGTGGGATTTTTGTGGAATTTGGTAGAGTTTTGGAATGATTTAGGTCATTTTGTGGGATGTTTCTCGAATTTGGTGCGGGCTTTTTTTGAATTTTGTGGTATTTTGAAAAGATTTAGGGAATTTTGTGGGATTTTTCTGGAATTCTGTGGGCCTTTTCAAGGACTTTGTGTGGTTTTGAGGAGACTTGAAGAATTTTGAGGAAGTTTTCATAGATTTTTTGGAAACTTGTGGAGGATTTGTGTGATTTTTTTGGGATATTGAGGGGATTTAGGCATCTTGAGGGATTTTACATGTATTTTGTGGGAATTTGTGGAGATTTGGTGGAATTTTTTTCTAGAATTTTGTCCTGTTTTGAGAAGATTTAGGGAATTTGGTGGGATTTCTCTGGAATTTTGTTGGATATTGAGGACATTTTGTGGGATGTTTGTGGAACTTTGAGGGACTTTTCTGGAATTTTGTGGGATTCTGCAGAGAATTGACAAATTATCACGAATTTTTCATGTATTTTTTTGGAATTTGTGGAGATTCTGTGGGATTTTTGTGGAATTTGGTAGAGTTTTGGAATGATTTAGGTCATTTTATTGGATATTTCTGGAATTTGGTGGGGCTTTACAAGAATTTTGTGGTAATTTGAAAAGATTTAGGGAATTTTGTGGTGTTTCTCTTGAAGTTTGTGTGAAACTGTGGTGATTTGATGGGGCGTTTCTGTAATTTGGTCGAGTTTTCAGAAGATTTAGGGATTTTTGTGGGATTTTTGTGGGATTTTCTGGGAATCGGTGGAGATTTTGTGGGACATTCCTGTGAATTGGTAGGGTTTTGAAATGATTTAGGGTATTTTGTGGGACTTCTCTGGAATTTTGTGGGTTTTTTCTGGAATTCTGTAAGATTCTGAACAGACTTGCAGAATTTTGAGGAATTTGTTTTAGATTTTGTGGGAATTTGTGGAGATTGGGTGGGATTTTTCCGGAATTTGGTGTGCCTTTTCAAGGACTTTGTGTGGTTTTGAGGAGACTTGAAGAAGTTTGAGGAATTTTCTTGGATTTTGTGGGAATTTGTGGAGGTTTTGTGTGATTTTTGTGGAATTTTGTGGGATATTGAGGGGATTTAGGGGTCTTGAGGGATTTTTCATGTATTTTTTGGGAATTTGTGGAGATTTGGTGGAATTTTTTTCCAGAATTTGGTCGTGTTTTGAGAAGATTTAGGGAATTTGGTGGGATTTCTCTGGAATTTTGTTGGATATTGGGGAGATTTTGTGGGATGTTTGTGGAACTTTGAGGGACTTTTCTGGAATTTTGTGGGATTCTGCAGAGAATTGACAAATTATCACGAATTTTTCATGTATTTTTTTGGAATTTGTGGAGATTCTGTGGGATTTTTGTGGAATTTGGTAGAGTTTTGGAATGATTTAGGTCATTTTATTGGATATTTCTGGAATTTGGTGGGGCTTTACAAGAATTTTGTGGTAATTTGAAAAGATTTAGGGAATTTTGTGGTGTTTCTCTTGAAGTTTGTGTGAAACTGTGGTGATTTTATGGGGCGTTTCTGGAATTTGGTTGAGTTTTCAGAAGATTTAGGGATTTTTGTGGGATTTTGGTGGGATTTTCTGGGAATCGGTGGAGATTTTGTGGGACATTCCTGTGAATTGGTAGGGTTTTGAAATGATTTAGGGAATTTTGTGGGACTTCTCTGGAATTTTGTGGGGATTTTTCTGGAATTCTGTGGGATTCTGAACAGACTTGAAGAATTATGAGGAATTTCTTTTAGATTTTGTGGGAATTTGTGGAGATTCTGTGGGTCTTTTCTGGAATTTGGTGGGCCTTTTCAAGGACTTTGTGTGGTTTTGAGGAGAGTTGAAGAATTTTGAGGATTTTTTTTTATATTTTGTGGAAACTTGTGGAGGTTTTGTGTGATTTTTGTGGAATTTTGTGGGATATTGAGGCGATTTAGGGATCTTGAGGGATTTTTCATGTATTTTTTGGGAATTTGTGGAGATTCTGTTGGGTTTTTGTGGAATTTGGTAGAGTTTTGGAATGATGTAGGTCGTTTTGTGGGATATTTCTGGAATTTGGTGGGGCTTTTCAAGAATTTTGTGGTATTTGGAAAAGATTTAGGGAATTTTGTGGAGTTTTTCTTGAATTTTGTGGGAAACTGTGGTGATTTTATGATGCGTTTCTGGAATTTGGTTGAGTTTTCAGAAGATTTAGGGATTTTTGTGGGATTTTGTTGGGATTTTCTGGGAATCGGTGGAGATTTTGTAGGACATTCCTGTGAATTGGTAGGGTTTTGAAATGATTTAGGGAATTTTGTGGGACTTCTCTGGAATTTTGTGGGGATTTTTCTGGAATTCTGGGGGATTCTGAACGGACTTGATAAATTATGAGGAATTTGTTTTAGATTTTGTGGGAATTTGTGGAGATTTTGTGGGATTTTTGTGGAATTTGGTAGAGTTTTGGAATGATTTAGGTCATTTTGTGGGATGTTTCTCGAATTTGGTGCGGGCTTTTTTTGAATTTTGTGGTATTTTGAAAAGATTTAGGGAATTTTGTGGAATTTTTCTGGAATTCTGTGGGCCTTTTCAAGGACTTTGTGTGGTTTTGAGGAGACTTGAAGAATTTTGAGGAAGTTTTCATAGATTTTTTGGAAACTTGTGGAGGATTTGTGTGATTTTTTTGGGATATTGAGGGGATTTAGGCATCTTGAGGGATTTTACATGTATTTTGTGGGAATTTGTGGAGATTTGGTGGAATTTTTTTCTAGAATTTTGTCCTGTTTTGAGAAGATTTAGGGAATTTGGTGGGATTTCTCTGGAATTTTGTTGGATATTGAGGACATTTTGTGGGATGTTTGTGGAACTTTGAGGGACTTTTCTGGAATTTTGTGGGATTCTGCAGAGAATTGACAAATTATCACGAATTTTTCATGTATTTTTTTGGAATTTGTGGAGATTCTGTGGGATTTTTGTGGAATTTGGTAGAGTTTTGGAATGATTTAGGTCATTTTATTGGATATTTCTGGAATTTGGTGGGGCTTTACAAGAATTTTGTGGTAATTTGAAAAGATTTAGGGAATTTTGTGGTGTTTCTCTTGAAGTTTGTGTGAAACTGTGGTGATTTGATGGGGCGTTTCTGGAATTTGGTCGAGTTTTCAGAAGATTTAGGGATTTTTGTGGGATTTTTGTGGGATTTTCTGGGAATCGGTGGAGATTTTGTGGGACATTCCTGTGAATTGGTAGGGTTTTGAAATGATTTTGGGTATTTTGTGGGACTTCTCTGGAATTTTGTGGGTTGACTTGCAGAATTTTGAGGAATTTGTTTTAGATTTTGTGGGAATTTGTGGAGATTGGGTGGGATTTTTCCGGAATTTGGTTGGCCTTTTCAAGGACTTTGTGTGGTTTTGAGGAGACTTGAAGAAGTTTGAGGAATTTTCTTGGATTTTGTGGGAATTTGTGGAGGTTTTGTGTGATTTTTGTGGAATTTTGTGGGATATTGAGGGGATTTAGGGGTCTTGAGGGATTTTTCATGTATTTTGTGGGAATTTGTGGAGATTTGGTGGAATTTTTTTCCAGAATTTGGTCGTGTTTTGAGAAGATTTAGGGAATTTGGTGGGATTTCTCTGGAATTTTGTTGGATATTGGGGAGATTTTGTGGGATGTTTGTGGAACTTTGAGGGACTTCTCTGGAATTTTGTGGGGATTTTTCTGGAATTCTGTGGGATTCTGAACAGACTTGAAGAATTATGAGGAATTTGTTTTAGATTGTGTGGGAATTTGTGGACATTGGGTGGGATTTTTCCGGAATTTGGTTGGCCTTTCAAGGACTTTGTGTGGTTTTGAGGAGACTTGAAGAAGTTTGAGGAATTTTCTTGGATTTTGTGGGAATTTGTGGAGGTTTTGTGTGATTTTTGTGGAATTTTGTGGGAAATTTTGGAGATTTAGGGATCTTGAGGGATTTTTCATGTATTTTTTGGGAATTTGTGGGGATTCTGTGGGATTTTTGTGGAATTTGGTAGAGTTTTGGAATGATTTAGGTCATTTTGTGGGATATTTCTGGAATTTGGTGGGGCTTTTTTTGAATTTTGTGGTATTTTGAAAAGATTTAGGGAATTTTGTGGGATTTTTCTGGAATTCTGTGGGCCTTTTCAAGGACTTTGTGTGGTTTTGAGGAGACTTGAAGAATTTTGAGGAAGTTTTCATAGATTTTTTGGAAACTTGTGGAGGATTTGTGTGATTTTTGTGGGATATTGTGGGATATTGAGGGGATTTAGGGATCTTGAGGGATTTTACATGTATTTTCTGGGAATTTGTGGAGATTTGGTGGGATTTTTTTCTAGAATTTTGTCGTGTTTTGAGAAGATTTAGGGAATTTGGTGGGATTTCTCTGGAATTGTGTTGGATATTGGGGAGATTTTGAGGGATGTTTGTGGAACTTTGAGGGACTTTTCTGGAATTTTGTGGGATTCTGCAGAGAATTGACAAATTATCACGAATTCTTCATGTATTTTTTGGGAATTTGTGGAGATTCTGTGGGATTTATGTGGAATTCTGTAGAGTTTTGGAAAGATGTAGGTCGTTTTGTGGGATGTTTCTGGAATTTTGTGTGCCTTTTCAAGGACTTTGTGTGGTTTTGAGGAGACTTGAAGAATTTTGAGGATTTTTTTAAAATTTTGGTGGAATTTGTGGAGGTTTTGTGTGATTTTTATGGTATTTTGTGGGATATTGAGGCGATTTAGGGATCTTGAGGTCTTTTACATGTATTTTTTGGGAATTTGTGGAGATTTGGTGGGATTTTTTTCTAGAATTTGCTTGTGTTTTGAGAAGATTTAGGGAATTTGGTCGGATTTCTCTGGAATTTTGTTGGATATTGAGGACATTTTGTGGGATGTTTGTGGAACTTTGAGGGACTTTTCTGGAATTTTGTGGGATTCTGCAGAGAATTGACAAATTATCACGAATTCTTCATGTATTTTTTGGGAATTTGTGGAGATTCTGTGGGGTTTTTGTGGCATTTGGTAGAGTTTTGGAATGATTGAGGACATTTTGTGGGATATTTCTGGAATTTGGTGGGGCTTTTCAAGAATTTTGTGCTATTTTGAAAAGATTTAGGGAATTTTGTGTGAGTTTTTCTTGAAATTTGTGGGAAACTGTGGTGATTTTATGATGTGTTTCTGGAATTTGGTCGAGTTTTCAGAAGGTTTAGGGATTTTTGTGGGATTTTGGTGGGATTTTCTGGGAATCGGTGGAGATTTTGTGGGACATTCCTGTGAATTGGTAGGGTTTTGAAATGATTTAGGGAATTTTGTGGGACTTCTCTGGAATTTTGTGGGGATTTTTCTGGAATTCTGTGGGATTCTGAACAGACTTGAAGAATTTTGAGGAATTTTTTTTAGATTTTGTGGGAATTTGTGGAGATTCTGTGGGACTTTTCTGGAATTTGGTGGGCCTTTTCAAGGACTTTGTGTAGTTTTGAGGAGAGTTGAAGAATTTTGAGGAAGTTTTCGTAGATTTTTTGGAAACTTGTGGAGGATTTGTGTGATTTTTGTGGAATTTTGTGGGATATTGAGGGTTCAGGGATCTTGAGGGATTTTTCATGTATTTTGTGTGAATTTGTGGAGATTTGGTGGGATATTTTTCTAGAATTTGGTCGTGTTTTGAGAAGATTTAGGGAACTTGGTGGCATTTCTCTGGAATTTTGTTGGATATTGAGGACATTTTGTGAGATGTTTGTGGAACTTTGAGGGACTTTTCTGGAATTTTGTGGCATTCTGCAGAGAATTGACAAATTATCAGGGATTTTTCATGTATTTTTTGGGAATTTGTGGAGATTCTGTGGGGTATTTGTGGAATTTGGTAGAGTTTTGGAATGATGTAGGTCATTTTGTGGAATATTTCTGGAATTTGGTGCGGATTTTTCTGAATTTTGTGGTATTTTGAAAAGATTTAGGGAATTTTGTGGGATTTTTCTGGAATTCTGTGGGCCTTTTCAAGGACTTTGTGTGCTTTTGAGGAGACTTGAAGAATTTTGAGGTAGTTTTCGTAGATTTTGTGCAAACTTGTGGAGGTTTTGTGTGATTTTTGTGGAATTTTGTGGGATATTGGGGGGATTTAGGGATCTTGGGGGATTGTACATGTATTTTGTGGGAATTTGTGGAGATTTGGTGGAATTTTTTTCCAGAATTTGGTCGTGTTTTGAGAAGATTTAGGGAATTTGGTGGGATTTCTCTGGAATTGTGTTGGATATTGGGGAGATTTTGTGGGATGTTTGTGGAACTTTGAGGGACTTTTCTGGAATTTTGTGGGATTCTGCAGAGAATTGACAAATTATCACGAATTCTTCATGTATTTTTTGGGAATTTGTGGAGATTCTGTGGGATTTATGTGGAATTCTGTAGCGTTTTGGAATGATTTAGGTCATTTTGTGGGATGTTTCTGGAATTTTGTGTGCCTTTTCAAGGACTTTGTGTGGTTTTGAGGAGACTTGAAGAATTTTGAGCATTTTTTTTAAATTTTGGTGGAATTTGTGGAGGTTTTGTGTGATTTTTATGGTATTTTGTGGGATATTGAGGCGATTTAGGGATCTTGAGGTCTTTTACATGTATTTTTTGGGAATTTGTGGAGATTTGGTGGGATTTTTTTCTAGAATTTGCTTGTGTTTTGAGAAGATTTAGGGAATTTGGTCGGATTTCTCTGGAATTTTGTTGGATATTGAGGACATTTTGTGGGATGTTTGTGGAACTTTGAGGGACTTTTCTGGAATTTTGTGGGATTCTGCAGAGAATTGACAAATTATCACGAATTCTTCATGTATTTTTTGGGAATTTGTGGAGATTCTGTTGGGTTTTTGTGGAATTTGGTAGAGTTTTGGAATGATTTAGGTCATTTTGTGGGATATTTCTGGAATTTGGTGGGGCTTTTCAAGAATTTTGTGCTATTTTGAAAAGATTTAGGGAATTTTGTGTGAGTTTTTCTTGAAATTTGTGGGAAACTGTGGTGATTTTATGATGCGTTTCTGGAATTTGGTCGAGTTTTCAGAAGATTTAGGGATTTTTGTGGGATTTTGTTGGGATTTTCTGGGAATCGGTGGAGATTTTGTGGGACATTCCTGTGAATTGGTAGGGTTTTGAAATGATTTAGGGAATTTTGTGGGACTTCTCTGGAATTTTGTGGGGATTTTTCTGGAATTCTGTGGGATTCTGAACAGACTTGAAGAATTTTGAGGAATTTTTTTTATATTATCTGGAAACTTGTGGAGGTTTTGTGTGTTTTTTGTGGAATTTTGTGGGATATTGAGGGGATTTAGGGTCTTGAGGAATTTTTCTTGTATTTTGTGGGAATTTGTGGAAATTCTGTGGGTTTTTTGTGGAATTTGGTAGAGTTTTGGAACGATTTAGGTCATTTTGTGGGATATTTCTGGAATTTGGTGAGGCTTTTCAAGAATTTTGTGGTATTTTGAAAAGATTTAGGGAATTTTGTGGTGTTTTTCTTGAAGTTTGTGGGAAACTGTGGTGATTTGATGGGGCGTTTCTGGAATTTGGTCGAGTTTTCAGAAGATTTAGGGATTTTGTGGGATTTTTGTGGGATTTTCTGGGAATCGGTGGAGATTTTGTGGGACATTCCTGTGAATTGGTAGGGTTTTGAAATCATTTAGGGAGTTTTTTGGGACTTCTCTGGAATTTTGTGGGGATTCTCTGGAATTCTGCAGGACTCTTAGGAGACTTGAAGAATTATGAGGAATTTGTTTAAGATTTTGTGGGAATTTGTGGAGATTCTGTGGGACTTTTCTGGAATTTGGTGGGCCTTTTCAAGGACTTTGTGTAGTTTTGAGGAGAGTTGAAGAATTTTGAGGAAGTTTTCGTAGATTTTTTGGAAACTTGTGGAGGATTTGTGTGATTTTTGTGGAATTTTGTGGGATATTGAGGGTTCAGGGATCTTGAGGGATTTTTCATGTATTTTGTGTGAATTTGTGGAGATTTGGTGGGATATTTTTCTAGAATTTGGTCGTGTTTTGAGAAGATTTAGGGAACTTGGTGGCATTTCTCTGGAATTTTGTTGGATATTGAGGACATTTTGTGAGATGTTTGTGGAACTTTGAGGGACTTTTCTGGAATTTTGTGGCATTCTGCAGAGAATTGACAAATTATCAGGGATTTTTCATGTATTTTTTGGGAATTTGTGGAGATTCTGTGGGGTATTTGTGGAATTTGGTAGAGTTTTGGAATGATGTAGGTCATTTTGTGGGATATTTCTGGAATTTGGTGCGGGTTTTTCTGAATTTTGTGGTATTTTGAAAAGATTTAGGGAATTTTGTGGGATTTTTCTGGAATTCTGTGGGCCTTTTCAAGGACTTTGTGTGCTTTTGAGGAGACTTGAAGAATTTTGAGGTAGTTTTCGTAGATTTTGTGGAAACTTGTGGAGGTTTTGTGTGATTTTTGTGGAATTTTGTGGGATATTGGGGGGATTTAGGGATCTTGGGGGATTGTACATGTATTTTGTGGGAATTTGTGGAGATTTGGTGGAATTTTTTTCCAGAATTTGGTCGTGTTTTGAGAAGATTTAGGGAATTTGGTGGGATTTCTCTGGAATTGTGTTGGATATTGGGGAGATTTTGTGAGATGTTTGTGGAACTTTGAGGGACTTTTCTGGAATTTTGTGGGATTCTGCAGGGAATTGACAAATTATCACGAATTCTTCATGTATTTTTTGGGAATTTGTGGAGATTCTGTGGGATTTATGTGGAATTCTGTAGCGTTTTGGAATGATGTAGGTCATTTTGTGGGATGTTTCTGGAATTTTGTGTGCCTTTTCAAGGACTTTGTGTGGTTTTGAGGAGACTTGAAGAATTTTGAGCATTTTTTTTAAATTTTGGTGGAATTTGTGGAGGTTTTGTGTGATTTTTATGGTATTTTGTGGGATATTGAGGCGATTTAGGGATCTTGAGGTCTTTTACATGTATTTTTTGGGAATTTGTGGAGATTTGGTGGGATTTTTTTCTAGAATTTGCTTGTGTTTTGAGAAGATTTAGGGAATTTGGTGGGATTTCTCTGGAATTTTGTTGGATATTGAGGACATTTTGTGGGATGTTTGTGGAACTTTGAGGGACTTTTCTGGAATTTTGTGGCATTCTGCAGAGAATTGACAAATTATCACGAATTCTTCATGTATTTTTTGGGAATTTGTGGAGATTCTGCAAGGTTTTTGTGGAATTTGGTAGAGTTTTGGAATGATTTAGGTCATTTTGTGGGATATTTCTGGAATTTGGTGGGGCTTTTCAAGAATTTTGTGCTATTTTGAAAAGATTTAGGGAATTTTGTGTGAGTTTTTCTTGAAATTTGTGGGAAACTGTGGTGATTTTATGATGCGTTTCTGGAATTTGGTCGAGTTTTCAGAAGGTTTAGGGATTTTTGTGGGATTTTGTTGGGATTTTCTGGGAATCGGTGGAGATTTTGTGGGACATTCCTGTGAATTGGTAGGGTTTTGAAATGATTTAGGGAATTTTGTGGGACTTCTCTGGAATTTTGTGGGGATTTTTCTGGAATTCTGTGGGATTCTGAACAGACTTGAAGAATTTTGAGGAATTTTTTTTAGATTTTCTGGAAACTTGTGGAGGTTTTGTGTGTTTTTTGTGGAATTTTGTGGGATATTGAGGGGATTTAGGGTCTTGAGGAATTTTTCTTGTATTTTGTGGGAATTTGTGGAAATTCTGTGGGTTTTTTGTGGAATTTGGTAGAGTTTTGGAACGATTTAGGTCATTTTGTGGGATATTTCTGGAATTTGGTGAGGCTTTTCAAGAATTTTGTGGTATTTTGAAAAGATTTAGGGAATTTTGTGGTGTTTTTCTTGAAGTTTGTGGGAAACTGTGGTGATTTGATGGGGCGTTTCTGGAATTTGGTCGAGTTTTCAGAAGATTTAGGGATTTTGTGGGATTTTTGTGGGATTTTCTGGGAATCGGTGGAGATTTTGTGGGACATTCCTGTGAATTGGTAGGGTTTTGAAATCATTTAGGGAGTTTTTTGGGACTTCTCTGGAATTTTGTGGGGATGTTTCTGGAATTCTGCAGGACTCTTAGGAGACTTGAAGAATTATGAGGAATTTGTTTTAGATTTTGTGGGAATTTGTGGAGATTCTGTGGGACGTTTCTGGAATTTGGTGGGCCTTTTCAAGGACTTTGTGTAGTTTTGAGGAGAGTTGAAGAATTTTGAGGAAGTTTTCGTAGATTTTTTGGAAACTTGTGGAGGATTTGTGTGATTTTTGTGGAATTTTGTGGGATATTGAGGGTTCAGGGATCTTGAGGGATTTTTCATGTATTTTGTGTGAATTTGTGGAGATTTGGTGGGATATTTTTCTAGAATTTGGTCGTGTTTTGAGAAGATTTAGGGAACTTGGTGGCATTTCTCTGGAATTTTGTTGGATATTGAGGACATTTTGTGAGATGTTTGTGGAACTTTGAGGGACTTTTCTGGAATTTTGTGGCATTCTGCAGAGAATTGACAAATTATCAGGGATTTTTCATGTATTTTTTGGGAATTTGTGGAGATTCTGTGGGGTATTTGTTGAATTTGGTAGAGTTTTGGAATGATTTAGGTCATTTTCTGGGAGGTTTCTGGAATTTGGTGGGGCCTTTTCAAGGACTTTGTGTGGTTTTGAGGAGACTTGAAGAATTTTGAGGAAGTTTTCGTAGATTTTGTGCAAACTTGTGGAGATTTTGTGTGATTTTTGTGGAATTTTGTGGGATATTGAGGCGATTTAGGGATCTTGAGGGCTTTTACATGTGTTTTGTGGGAATTTGTGGAGATTTGGTGGGATTTTTTTCTAGAATTTTGTCCTGTTTTGAGAAGATTAAGGGAATTTTGTCGGATTTTTCAGGAGGTTTTTTGGATATTGAGGAGATTTTGTGGGATGCTTGTGGAACTTTGAGGGACTTTTCTGGAATTCTGTGGGATTCTGCAGAGAATTGACAAATTATCAAGAATTAATCATGTATTTTGTGGGAATTTGTGGAGATTCTGTAGGGTTTGTGTGGAATTTGGTAGAGTTTTGGAATGATTTAGGTCATTTTGTGGGATATTTCTGGAATTTGGTGGGGATTTTCAAGAATTTCGTGGTATTTTGAAAAGATTTAGGGAATTTTGTGTGATTTTTCTTGAAGTTTGTGTGAAACTGTGGTGATTTGATGGGGCGTTTCTGGAATTTGGTCGAGTTTTCAGAAGATTTAGGGATTTTTGTGGGATTTTGGTGGGATTTTTGCGGGATTTTTGTGGGATGTTCTGGCAATCGGTGGAGATTTTGTGGGACATTCCTGTGAATTGGTAGGGTTTTGAAATGATTTAGGGAATTTTGTGGGACTTCTCTGGAATTTTGTGGGGATTTTTCTTGAATTGTGTGGGAATCTGAACAGACTTTAGGAATTTTGAGGAATTTGTTTTAGATTTTGTGGAAACTTGTGGAGGTTTTGTGTGATTTTTGTGGAATTTTGTTGGATATTGAGGAGATTTTGTGGGATGTTTGTGGAATTTTGAGGGGCTTTTCTGGAATTTTGTGGGATTCTGCAGAGAACTGACAAATTTTCACGAATTTTTCATGTATTTTTTGGGAATTTGTGGAGATTTGGTGGGATTTTTGTGGCATTTGGTAGAGTTTTGGAACTATTTATGTCATTTTGTGGGATGTTTCTGGAATTTGGTGGGCCTTTTCAAGGACTTTGTGTGGTTTTGAGGAGACCTGAAGAATTTTGAGGAAGTTTTCTTAGATTTTGTGGAAACTTGTGGAGGTTTTGTGTGATTTTTGTGGAATTTTGTGGGATATTGAGGAGATTTAGGAATCTTGAGGGATTTTTCATGTATTTTGTGGGAATTTGTGGAGATTTGGTGGGATTTTTCTGGAATTCAGTTGGGTTTTGAGAAGATTTAAGGAATTTGGTGGGATTTTTCTTGGGATTTTGTGGACATTTTTGGACATTTTGTGGGATGTTTGTGGAACTTTGAGGGACTTTTCTGGAATTCTGTGGGATTCTGCAGAGAATTGAAAAATTATCATGGATTTTTCATGTATTCTGTGGGAATTTGTGGAGATTTTGTGGGATTTTTGTGGAATTTGGTCGAGTTTTGAAATGATTTAGGTCATTTTGTGGGATATTTCTGGAATTTGGTGAGGCTTTTCAAGAATTTTGTGGTATTTTGAAAATATTTAGGGATTTTTGTGGTGTTTTTCTTGAAGTTTGTGGGAAACTGTGGTGATTTGATGGGGCGTTTCTGGAATTTGGTCGAGTTTTCAGAAGATTTAGTGATTTTTGTGGGATTTTGGTGGGATTTTTCTGGGATTTTCTCGGAATCGGTGGAGATTTTGTGGAACATTCCTGTGAATTGGTAGGGTTTTGAAATCATTTAGGGAGTTTTTTGGGACTTCTCTGGAATTTTGTGGGGATTTTTCTGGAATTGTGTGGGATTCTGAACAGACTTGAAGAATTTTGAGGAATTTGTTTTAGATTTTGTGGAAACTTTTGGAGGTTTTGTGGGATTTTTGTGGAATTTGGTGGGCCTTTTCAAGGACTTTGTGTGCTTTTGAGAAGACTTGAAGAATTTTGAGGAATTTTTTTTGATTTTGTGGGAATTTGTGGAGGTTTTGTGTGATTTTTGTGGAATTTTGTGGGATATTGAGGCGATTTAGGGATCTTGAGGGCTTTTACATGTATTTTGTGGGAATTTGTGGAGATTTGGTGGGATTTTTTTCTAGAATTTTGTCCTGTTTTGAGAAGATTAAGGGAATTTTGTCGGATTTTTTTGGAGTTTTGTTGGATACTGAGGAGATTTTGTGGGATGTTTGTGGAATTTTGAGGGGCTTTTCTGGAATTTTGTGGGATTCTGCAGAGAATTGACAAATTATCAGGGATTTTTCATGTATTTTTTGGGAATTTGTGGAGATTTGGTGGGATTTTTGTGGCATTTGGTAGAGTTTTGGAACTATTTAGGTCATTTTGTGGGATGTTTCTGGAATTTGGTGGGCCTTTTCAAAGACTTTGTGTGGTTTTGAGGAGACTTGAAGAATTTTGAGGAATTTTTTTTGATTTTGTGGGAATTTGTGGAGGTTTTGTGTGATTTTTATGGTATTTTGTGGGATATTGAGGGATTTAGGGATCTTGAGGGCTTTTACATGTATTTTGTGGGAATTTGTGGAGATTTGGTGGGATTTTTTCTAGAATTTGGTTATTTTTTGAGAAGATTTAGGGAATTTGGTGGGATTTCTCTGGAATTTTGTTGGATATTGAGGACATTTTGTGGGATGTTTGTGGAACTTTGAGGGGCTTTTCTGGAATTTTGTGGGATTCTGCAGAGAATTGACAAGCTATCACGAATTCTTCATGTATTTTGTGGGAATTTGTGGAGATTCTGTGGGGGTTTTGTGGCATTTGGTAGAGTTTTGGAATGATTTATGTAATTTTGTAGGATATTTCTGGAATTTGGTGGGGCTATTCAAGAATTTCGTGGTATTTTAAAAAGATTTAGGGAATTTTGTGAGATTTTTCTGGAATTCTGTTGGATATTGAGGACATTTTCTGGGATGTTTCTGGAACTTTGAGGGGCTTTTCTGGAATTTTGTGGGATTCTGCAGAGAATTGACAGATTATCACGAATTTTTCATGCATTTTTTGGGAATTTGTGGAGATTTGTTGGGATTTTTGTGGAATTTTGTGGGATATTGAGGGGATTTAGGGGTCTTGAGGGATTTTTCATGTATTTTGTGGGAATTTGTGGAGATTTGGTGGGATTTTTCTGGAATTCAGTTGTGTTTTGAGAAGATTTAGGGAATTTGGTGGGATTTTTCTTGGGATTTTGTGGACATTTTTGGACATTTTGTGGGATGTTTGTGGAACTTTGAGGGACTTTTCTGGAATTCTGTGGGATTCTGCAGAGAATTGTCGAATTTTCAGGGATTTTTCATGTATTTTTTGGGAATTTGTGGAGATTTGGTGGAATTTTTGTGGAATTTGGTAGAGTTTTGGAATGATGTAGGTAATTTTGTGGGATATTTCTGGAATTTGGTGAGGCTTTTCAAGAATTTTGTGGTATTTTGAAAAGATTTAGGGATTTTTGTGGTGTTTTTCTTGAAGTTTGTGGGAAACTGTGGTGATTTGATGGGGCGTTTCTGGAATTTGGTCGAGTTTTCAGAAGATTTAGGGATTTTGGTGGGATTTTTGTGGGATTTTTGTGGGATGTTCTGGGAATCGGTGGAGATTTTGTGGGACATTCCTGTGGATTGGTAGGGTTTTGAAATGATTTAGGGAATTTTGTGGGACTTCTCTGGAATTTTGTGGGGATTTTTCTGGAATTCTGCAGGACCCTTAGGAGACTTGAAGAATTTTGAGGAATTTGTTTTAGATTTTGTGGGAATTTGTGGAGATTCTGTGGGACTTTTCTGGAATTTGGTGGGCCTTTTCAAAGACTTTGTGTGGTTTTGAGGAGACTTGAAGAATTTTGAGGAATTTTTTTTGATTTTGTGGGAATTTGTGGAGGTTTTGTGTGATTTTTATGGTATTTTGTGGGATATTGAGGGATTTAGGGATCTTGGGGGATTTTACATGTATTTTGTGGGAATTTGTGGAGATTTGGTGGGATTTTTTCTAGAATTTCGTTATTTTTTGAGAAGATTTAGGGAATTTGGTGGGATTTCTCTGGAATTTTGTTGGATATTGAGGACATTTTGTGGGATGTTTGTGGAACTTTGAGGGGCTTTTCTGGAATTTTGTGGGATTCTGCAGAGAATTGACAAGCTATCACGAATTCTTCATGTATTTTTTGGGAATTTGTGGAGATTCTGTGGGGGTTTTGTGGCATTTGGTAGAGTTTTGGAATGATTTATGTAATTTTGTAGGATATTTCTGGAATTTGGTGGGGCTATTCAAGAATTTCGTGGTATTTTAAAAAGATTTAGGGAATTTTGTGGGATTTTTCTGGAATTCTGTTGGATATTGAGGACATTTTCTGGGATGTTTCTGGAACTTTGAGGGGCTTTTCTGGAATTTTGTGGGATTCTGCAGAGAATTGACAAATTATCACGAATTTTTCATGTATTTTTTGGGAATTTGTGGAGATTTGTTGGGATTTTTGTGGAATTTTGTGGGATATTGAGGGGATTTAGGGGTCTTGAGGGATTTTTCATGTATTTTTTGAGAATTTGTGGAGATTCTGTGGGATTTTTGTGGAATTTGGTAGAGTTTTGAAATGATTTAAGTCATTTTGTGGGATATTTCTGGAATTTGGTGAGGCTTTTCAAGAGTTTTGTGGTATTTTGAAAAGATTTCGGGATTTATGTGGTGTTTTTCTTAAAGTTTGTGGGAAACTGTGGTGATTTTATGGGGCGTTTCTGGAATTTGGTCGAGTTTTCAGAAGATTTAGGGATTTTGGTGGGATTTTGGTGGGATTTTTCTGGGATTTTCTCGGAATCGGTGGAGATTTTGTGGAACATTCCTGTGAATTGGTAGGGTTTTGAAATGATTTAGGGATTTTTGTGGGACTTCTCTGGAATTTTGTGGGGATTTTTATGGAATTCTGTGGGATTCTGAACAGACTTGAAGAATTTTGAGGAATTTGTTTTAGATTTTGTGGAAACTTGTGGAGGTTTTGTGTGATTTTTGTGGAATTTGGTGGGCCTTTTCAAGGACTTTGTGTGGTTTTGAGGAGACTTGAAGAATTTTGAGGAATTTTTTTTGATTTTGTGGGAATTTGTGGAGGTTTTGTGTGATTTTTGTGGAATTTTGTGGGATATTGAGGGATTTAGGGATCTTGAGGGATTTTTCATGTATTTTGTGGGAATTTCTGGAGATTTGGTGGGATATTTTTCCAGAATTTGGTTGTGTTTTGAGAAGATTTAGGGATTTTTGTGGGATTTTGCTGGGATGTTCTGGCAATCGGTGGAGATTTTGTGGGACATTCCTGTGAATTGGTAGGGTTTTGAAATGATTTAGGGAGTTTTTTTGGGACTTCTCTGGAATTTTGTGGGGATTCTCTGGAATTCTGCGGGATTCTGAGGAGACATGAAGAATTATGAGGAATTTGTTTTAGATTTTGTGGGAATTTGTGGAGATTCTGTGGGATTTTAGTGGAATTTGGTGGGCCTTTTCAAGGACTTTGTGTAGTTTTGAGGAGAGTTGAAGTATTTTGAGGAAGTTTTCGTAGATTTTTTGGAAACGTGTGGAGGATTTGTGTGATTTTTGTGGAATTTTGTGGGATATTGAGGGATTTAGGGATCTTGAGGGATTTTTCATGTATTTTGTGGGAATTTGTGGAGATTTGGTGGGATATTTTTCTAGAATTTGCTTGTGTTTTGTGAAGATTAAGGGAATTTTGTCGGATTTTTCTGGAGTTTTGTTGGATATTGAGGAGATTTTGTGGGATGTTTGTGGAACTTTGAGGGACTTTTCAAGAATTTTGTGGGATTCTGCAGAGAATTGACAAATTATCACGCATTTTTCATGTATTTTTTTAGAATTTGTGGAGATTCTGTGGGGTTTTTGTGGCATTTGGTAGAGTTTTGGAATGATTGAGGACATTTTGTGGGATATTTCTGGAATTTGGTGGGGCCTTTCAAGAATTTTGTGTATTTTGAAAAGATTTAGGGAATTTTGTGGAGTTTTTCTTGAATTTTGTGGGAAACTGTGGTGATTTTATGATGCGTTTCTGGAATTTGGTCGAGTTTTCAGAAGATTTAGGGATTTTTGTGGGATTTTTGTGGGATTTTTGCGGGATTTTCTGGGAATCGGTGGAGATTTTGTGGGACATTCCTGTGAATTGGTAGGGTTTTGAAATGATTGAGGGAATTTTTTGGGACTTCTCTGGAATTTTGTGGGGATTTTTCTTGAATTGTGTGGGAATCTGAAAAGACTTGAAGAATTTTGAGGAATTTGTTTTAGATTTTGTAGAATTTGTGGAGATTCTGTGGGATTTTTGTGGAATTTGGTGGGCCTTTTCAAGGACTTTGTGTGGTTTTGAGGAGACTTGAAGAATTTTGAGGAATTTTTCTTGATTTTGTGGGAATTTGTGGAGGTTTTGTGTGATTTTTATGGTATTTTGTGGGATATTGAGGGATTTAGGGATCTTGAGGGCTTTTACATGTATTTTGTGGGAATTTGTGGAGATTTGGTGGGATTTTTTTCTTGAATATTGTCCTGTTTTGAGAAGATTAAGGGAATTTTGCCATATTTTTCTGGAGGTTTGTTGGATATTGAGGAGATTTTGTGGGATGTTTGTGGAACTTTGAGGGACTTTTCAAGAATTTTGTGGGATTCTGCAGAGAATTGACAAATTATCACAAATTTTTCATGTATTTTTTGGGAATTTGTGGAGATTCTGTGGGGTTTTTTGTGGCATTTGGTAGAGTTTTGGAATGATTGAGGACATTTTGTGGGATATTTCTGGAATTTGGTGGGGCTTTTCAAGAATTTTGTGGTATTTTGAAAAGATTTAGAGAATTTTGTGGTGTTTTTCTTGAAGTCTGTGGGAAACTGTGGTGATTGTATGGGGCGTTTCTGGAATTTTGTCTAGTTTTCAGAAGATTTAGGGATTTTTGTGGGATTTTGGTGGGATTTTTGCGGGATTTGTGTGGGATGTTCTGTGAATCGGTGGAGATTTTGTGGGACATTCCTGTGAATTGGCAGGGTTTTGAAATCATTTAGGGAATTTTTGGGACTTCTCTGGAATTTTGTGGGGATTCTCTGGAATTGTGTGGGATTCTGAACAGACTTGAAGAATTTTGAGGAATTTGTTTTAGATTTTGTGGAAACTTTTGGAGGTTTTGTGTGATTTTTGTGGAATTTTGTGGGATATTGCGGGATTTAGGGATCTTGAGGGCTTTTACATGTATTTTGTGGGAATTTGTGGAGATTTGGTGGGATTTTTTTCTAGAATTTTGTCCTGTTTTGAGAAGATTAAGGGAATTTTGTCGGATTTCTCTGGAATTTTGTTGGATATTGAGGACATTTTGTGGGATGTTTCTGGAACTTTGAGGGGCTTTTCTGGAATTTTTTGGGATTCTGCAGAGAATTGACAAATTTTCATGAATTTTTCATGTATTTTTTGGGAATTTGTGGATATTTGGTGGGATTTTTGTGGAATTTGGTAGAGTTTTGGAATGATTTAGGTCATTTTGTGGGATGTTTCTGGAATTTGGTGGGCCTTTTCAAGGACTGTGTATGGTTTTGAGGAGACCTGAAGAATTTTGAGGAAGTTTTCTTAGATTTTGTGAAAACTTGTGGAGGTTTTTGTGATTTTTGTGGAATTTTGTGGGATATTGAGGAGATTTAGGAATCTTGAGGGATTTTTCATGTATTTTTTGGGAATTTGTGGAGATTTGGTGGGATTTTTCTGGAATTCAGTTGGGTTTTGAGAAGATTTAGGGAATTTGTTGGGATTTTTCTTGGGATTTTGTGGACATTTTTGGACATTTTGTGGGATGTTTGTGGAACTTTGAGGGACTTTTCTGGAATTTTGTGGGATTCTGCAGAGAATTGAAAAATTATCAGGGATTTTTCATGTATTCTGTGGGAATTTGTGGAGATTTGGTGGGATTTTTGTGGAATTTGGTAGAGTTTTGGAATGATGTAGGTAATTTTGTGGGATATTTCTGGAATTTGGTGAGGCTTTTCAAGAATTTTGTGGTATTTTGAAAAGATTTAGGGATTTTTGTGGTGTTTTTCTTGAAGTTTGTGGGAAACTGTGGTGATTTGATGGGGCGTTTCTGGAATTTGGTCGAGTTTTCAGAAGATTTAGGGATTTTGGTGGGATTTTTGTGGGATTTTCTGGGAATCGGTGGAGATTTTGTGGAACATTCCTGTGAATTGGTAGGGTTTTGAAATGATTTAGGGAATTTTGTGGGACTTCTCTGGAATTTTGTGGGGATTTTTCTGGAATTGTTTGGGATTCTGAACAGACTTGAAGAATTTTGAGGAATTTGTTTTAGATTTTGTGGGAATTTGTGGAGATTCTGTGGGATTTTACTGGAATTTGGTGGTCCTTTTCAAGGACTTTGTGTAGTTTTGAGGAGACTTGAAGAATTTTGAGGTAGTTTTCGTAGATTTTGTGGAAACTTGTGGAGGTTTTGTGTGATTTTTGTGGAATTTTGTGGGATATTGAGGGGATTTCGGGATCTTGAGGGATTTTTCATGTATTTTGTGTGAATTTGTGGAGATTTGGTGGGATATTTTTCTAGAATTTGGTTGTGTTTTGAGAAGATTTAGGGAATTTGGTGGCATTTCTCTGGAATTTTGTTGGATATTGAGGACATTTTGTGAGATGTTTGTGAAACTTTGAGGGACTTTTCTGGAATTTTGTGGGATTCTGCAGAGAACTGACAAATTGTCTGGGATTTTTCATGTATTTTTTGGGAATTTGTGGAGATTCTGTGGGGTTTTTGTGGAATTTGGTAGAGTTTTGGAATGATTTAGGTCATTTTCTGGGATGTTTCTGGAATTTGGTGGGGCCTTTTTGAAGGACTTTGTGTGGTTTTGCGGAGACTTGAAGAATTTTGAGGAATTTTTTTAGATTTTGTGGGAATTTGAGGAGGTTTTTGTGATTTTTGTGGAATTTTGTGGGATATTGAGGAGATTTAGGAATCTTGAGGGATTTTTCATGTATTTTTTGGGAATTTGTGGAGATTTGGTGGGATTTTTCTGGAATTCAATTGGGTTTTGAGAAGATTTAGGGAATTTGGTGGGATTTTTCTTGGGATTTTGTGGACATTTTTGGACATTTTGTGGGATGTTTGTGGAACTTTGAGGGACTTTTCTGGAATTTTGTGGGATTCTGCAGAGAATTGACAAATTATCACGAATTTTTCATGTATTTTTTTGGAATTTGTGGAGATTCTGTTGGGTTTTTGTGGAATTTGGTAGAGTTTTGGAATGATTTAGGTCATTTTGTGGGATATTTCTGGAATTTGGTGAGGCTTTTCAAGAATTTTGTGGTATTTTGAAAAGATTTAGGGATTTTTGTGGTGTTTTTCTTGAAGTTTGTGGGAAACTGTGGTGATTTTATGGGGCGTTTCTGGAATTTGGTCGAGTTTTCAGAAGATTTAGGGATTTTGGTGGGATTTTTGTGGGATGTTCTGGGAATCGGTGGAGATTTTGTGGGACATTCCTGTGAATTGGTAGGGTTTTGAAATGATTTAGGGAGTTTTTTGGGACTTCTCTGGAATTTTGTGGGGATTTTTCTTGAATTGTGTGGGAATCTGAAAAGACTTGAAGAATTTTGAGGAATTTGTTTTAGATTTTGTGGGAATTTGTGGAGATTCTGTGGGATTTTACTGGAATTTGGTGGGCCTTTTTAAAAACTTTGTGTGGTTTTGAGGAGACTTGAAGAATTTTGAGGAATATTTCTTAGATTTTGTGGGAATTTGTGGAGGTTTTGTGTGATTTTTATGGTATTTTGTGGGATATTGAGGGATTTAGGGATCTTGAGGGCTTTTACATGTATTTTGTGGGAATTTGTGGAGATTTGGTGGGATTTTTTTCTAGAATTTGCTTGTGTTTTGAGAAGATTAAGGGAATTTTGTCGGATTTTTCTGGAGTTTTTTTGGATATTGAGGACATTTTGTGGGATGTTTGTGGAACTTTGAGGGACTTTTCAAGAATTTTGTGGGATTCTGCAGAGAATTGACAAATTATCAGGGATTTTTCATGTATTCTGTGGGAATTTGTGGAGATTCTGTGGGGTTTTTGTGGAATTTGGTAGAGTTTTGGAATGATTTAGGTCATTTTATGGGATTTTTCTGGAATTTGGTGGGGCCTTTTCAAGGACTTTGTGTGGTTTGGAGGAGACTTGAAGAATTTTGAGGAAGTTTTCGTAGATTTTGTGGAAACTTGTGGAGGTTTTGTGTGATTTTTGTGGAATTTTGTGGGATATTGAGGGATTTAGGGATCTTGAGGGATTTTTCATGTATTGTGTGGGAATTTGTGGAGATTTGGTGGGATTTTTTTCTAGAATTTGGTTGTGTTTTGAGAAGATTTAGGGAATTTGGTGGGATTTCTCTGGAATTTTGTTGGATATTGAGGACATTTTGTGGGATGTTTGTGGAACTTTGAGGGACTTTTCTGGAATTCTGTGGGATTCTGCAGAGAATTGACAAATTATCACGAATTAATCATGTATTTTGTGGGAATTTGTGGAGATTCTGTGGGGTTTGTGTGGAATTTGGTAGAGTTTTGGAATGATTTAGGTCATTTTGTGGGATATTTCTGGAATTTGGTGGGGCTTTTCAAGAATTTTGTGGTATTTGGAAAAGATTTAGGGAATTTTGTGTGATTTTTCTTGACGTTTGTGGGAAACTGTGGTGATTTGATGGGGCATTTCTGGAATTTGGGCGAGTTTTCAGAAGATTTAGGGATTTTTGTGGGATTTTGGTGGGATTTTTGCGGGATGTTCTGGGAATCGGTGGAGATTTTGTGGGACATTCCTGTGAATTGGTAGGGTTTTGAAATGATTTAGGGAATTTTGTGGGACTTCTCTGGAATTTTGTGGGGATGTTTCTGGAATTGTGTGGGATTCTGAACAGACTTGAAGAATTTTGAGGAATTTGTTTTAGATTTTGTGGAAACTTGTGGAGGTTTTGTGTGATTTTTGTGGAATTTTGTGGGATATTGAGGAGATTTAGGAATCTTGAGGGATTTTTCATGTATTTTGTGGGAATTTGTGGAGATTTGGTGGGATTTTTCTGGAATTCAGTTGGGTTTTGAGAAGATTTAGGGAATTTGGTGGGATTTTTCTTGGGATTTTGTGGACATTTTTGGACATTTTGTGGGATGTTTGTGGAACTTTGAGGGACTTTTCTGGAATTCTGTGGGATTCTGCAGAGAATTGTCGAATTTTCAGGGATTTTTCATGTATTTTTTGGGAATTTGTGGAGATTTGGTGGAATTTTTGTGGAATTTGGTAGAGTTTTGGAATGATGTAGGTAATTTTGTGGGATATTTCTGGAATTTGGTGAGGCTTTTCAAGAATTTTGTGGTATTTTGAAAAGATTTAGGGATTTTTGTGGTGTTTTTCTTGAAGTTTGTGGGAAACTGTGGTGATTTGATGGGGTGTTTCTGGAATTTGGTCGAGTTTTCAGAAGATTTAGGGATTTTGGTGGGATTTTGGTGGGATTTTTTGTGGGATTTTCTGGGAATCGGTGGAGATTTTGTGGGACATTCCTGTGAATTGGTAGGGTTTTGAAATGATTGAGGGAATTTTTTGGGACTTCTCTGGAATTTTGTGGGGATTTTTCTTGAATTGTGTGGGAATCTGAAAAGACTTGAAGAATTTTGAGGAATTTGTTTTAGATTTTGTAGAATTTGTGGAGATTCTGTGGGATTTTTGTGGAATTTCGTGGGCCTTTTCAAGGACTTTGTGTGGTTTTGAGGAGACTTGAAGAATTTTGAGGAATTTTTCTTGATTTTGTGGGAATTTGTGGAGGTTTTGTGTGATTTTTATGGTATTTTGTGGGATATTGAGGGATTTAGGGATCTTGAGGGCTTTTTCATGTATTTTGTGGGAATTTGTGGAGATTTGGTGGGATTTTTTTCTAGAATTTTGTCCTGTTTTGAGAAGATTAAGGGAATTTTGTCGGATTTTTCTGGAGGTTTGTTGGATATTGAGGACATTTTGTGGGATGTTTGTGGAACTTTGAGGGACTTTTCTGGAATTCTGTGGGATTCTGCAGAGAATTGACAAATTATCACGAATTAATCATGTATTTTGTGGGAATTTGTGGAGATTCTGTGGGGTTTGTGTGGAATTTGGTAGAGTTTTGGAATGATTGAGGACATTTTGTGGGATATTTCTGGAATTTGGTGGGGCTTTTCAAGAATTTTGTGGTATTTGGAAAAGATTTAGGGAATTTTGTGTGATTTTTCTTGAAGTTTGTGGGAAACTGTGGTGATTTGATGGGGCATTTCTGGAATTTGGTCGAGTTTTCAGAAGATTTAGGGATTTTTGTGGGATTTTTGCGGGATTTTTGCGGGATGTTCTGGGAATCGGTGGAGATTTTGTGGGACATTCCTGTGAATTGGTAGGGTTTTGAAATGATTTAGGGAATTTTGTGGGACTTCTCTGGAATTTTGTGGGGATTTTTCTTGAATTGTGTGGGATTCTGAACAGACTTGAAGAATTTTGAGGAATTTGTTTTAGATTTTGTGGAAACTTGTGGAGGTTTTGTGTGATTTTTGTGGAATTTTGTGGGAAATTGAGGAGATTTAGGAATCTTGAGGGATTTTTCATGTATTTTGTGGGAATTTGTGGAGATTTGGTGGGATTTTTCTGGAATTCAGTTGGGTTTTGAGAAGATTTAGGGAATTTGGTGGGATTTTTCTTGGGATTTTGTGGACATTTTTGGACATTTTGTGGGATGTTTGTGGAACTTTGAGGGACTTTTCTGGAATTCTGTGGGATTCTGCAGAGAATTGACAAATTATCACGAATTAATCATGTATTTTGTGGGAATTTGTGGAGATTCTGTGGGGTTTGTGTGGAATTTGGTAGAGTTTTGGAATGATTGAGGACATTTTGTGGGATATTTCTGGAATTTGGTGGGGCTTTTCAAGAATTTTGTGGTATTTGGAAAAGATTTAGGGATTTTTGTGGTGTTTTTCTTGACGTTTGTGGGAAACTGTGGTGATTTGATGGGGCATTTCTGGAATTTGGGCGAGTTTTCAGAAGATTTAGGGATTTTTGTGGGATTTTGGTGGGATTTTTGCGGGATGTTCTGGGAATCGGTGGAGATTTTGTGGGACATTCCTGTGAATTGGTAGGGTTTTGAAATGATTTAGGGAATTTTGTGGGACTTCTCTGGAATTTTGTGGGGATGTTTCTGGAATTGTGTGGGATTCTGAACAGACTTGAAGAATTTTGAGGAATTTGTTTTAGATTTTGTGGAAACTTGTGGAGGTTTTGTGTGATTTTTGTGGAATTTTGTGGGATATTGAGGAGATTTAGGAATCTTGAGGGATTTTTCATGTATTTTGTGGGAATTTGTGGAGATTTGGTGGGATTTTTCTGGAATTCAGTTGGGTTTTGAGAAGATTTAGGGAATTTGGTGGGATTTTTCTTGGGATTTTGTGGACATTTTTGGACATTTTGTGGGATGTTTGTGGAACTTTGAGGGACTTTTCTGGAATTCTGTGGGATTCTGCAGAGAATTGTCGAATTTTCAGGGATTTTTCATGTATTTTTTGGGAATTTGTGGAGATTTGGTGGAATTTTTGTGGAATTTGGTAGAGTTTTGGAATGATGTAGGTAATTTTGTGGGATATTTCTGGAATTTGGTGAGGCTTTTCAAGAATTTTGTGGTATTTTGAAAAGATTTAGGGATTTT
Source organism: Cyanistes caeruleus (assembly GCF_971803275.1). Lineage (NCBI taxonomy): Eukaryota > Metazoa > Chordata > Aves > Passeriformes > Paridae > Cyanistes > Cyanistes caeruleus. The sequence goes on along the minus strand of NW_028256000.1, from coordinate 70,054 downwards.
TGTGGTGTTTTTCTTGAAGTTTGTGGGAAACTGTGGTGATTTGATGGGGTGTTTCTGGAATTTGGTCGAGTTTTCAGAAGATTTAGGGATTTTGGTGGGATTTTGGTGGGATTTTTTGTGGGATTTTCTGGGAATCGGTGGAGATTTTGTGGGACATTCCTGTGAATTGGTAGGGTTTTGAAATGATTTAGGGAGTTTTTTGGGACTTCTCTGGAATTTTGTGGGGATTTTTCTTGAATTGTGTGGGAATCTGAAAAGACTTGAAGAATTTTGAGGAATTTGTTTTAGATTTTGTGGGAATTTGTGGAGATTCTGTGGGATTTTACTGGAATTTGGTGGGCCTTTTCAAGGACTTTGTGTGGTTTTGAGGAGACTTGAAGAATTTTGAGGAATTTTTCTTGATTTTGTGGGAATTTGTGGAGGTTTTGTGTGATTTTTATGGTATTTTGTGGGATATTGAGGGATTTAGGGATCTTGAGGGCTTTTACATGTATTTTGTGGGAATTTGTGGAGATTTGGTGGGATTTTTTTCTTGAATATTGTCCTGTTTTGAGAAGATTAAGGGAATTTTGCCAGATTTTTCTGGAGGTTTGTTGGATATTGAGGAGATTTTGTGGGATGTTTGTGGAACTTTGAGGGACTTTTCAAGAATTTTGTGGGATTCTGCAGAGAATTGACAAATTATCAGGGATTTTTCATGTATTTTTTGGGAATTTGTGGAGATTCTGTGGGGTTTTTGTGGAATTTGGTAGAGTTTTGGAATGATTTAGGTCATTTTATGGGATGTTTCTGGAATTTGGTGGGGCCTTTTCAAGGACTTTGTGTGGTTTTGAGGAGACTTGAAGAATTTTGAGGAAGTTTTCGTAGATTTTGTGGAAACTTTTGGAGGTTTTGTGTGATTGTTGTGGAATTTTGTGGGATATTGAGGGATTTAGGGATCTTGAGGGATTTTTCATGTATTTTGTGGGAATTTGTGGAGATTTGGTGGGATTTTTTTCTAGAATTTTGTCCTGTTTTGAGAAGATTAAGGGAATTTTGTCGGATTTTTCTGGAGGTTTGTTGGATATTGAGGACATTTTGTGGGATGTTTGTGGAACTTTGAGGGACTTTTCTGGAATTCTGTGGGATTCTGCAGAGAATTGACAAATTATCACGAATTAATCATGTATTTTGTGGGAATTTGTGGAGATTCTGTGGGGTTTGTGTGGAATTTGGTAGAGTTTTGGAATGATTGAGGACATTTTGTGGGATATTTCTGGAATTTGGTGGGGCTTTTCAAGAATTTTGTGGTATTTTGAAAAGATTTAGGGAATTTTGTGTGATTTTTCTTGAAGTTTGTGGGAAACTGTGGTGATTTGATGGGGCATTTCTGGAATTTGGGCGAGTTTTCAGAAGATTTAGGGATTTTTGTGGGATTTTGGTGGGATTTTTGCGGGATGTTCTGGGAATCGGTGGAGATTTTGTGGGACATTCCTGTGAATTGGTAGGGTTTTGAAATGATTTAGGGAATTTTGTGGGACTTCTCTGGAATTTTGTGGGGATTTTTCTTGAATTGTGTGGGATTCTGAACAGACTTGAAGAATTTTGAGGAATTTGTTTTAGATTTTGTGGAAACTTGTGGAGGTTTTGTGTGATTTTTGTGGAATTTTGTGGGAAATTGAGGAGATTTAGGAATCTTGAGGGATTTTTCATGTATTTTGTGGGAATTTGTGGAGATTTGGTGGGATTTTTCTGGAATTCAGTTGGGTTTTGAGAAGATTTAGGGAATTTGGTGGGATTTTTCTTGGGATTTTGTGGACATTTTTGGACATTTTGTGGGATGTTTGTGGAACTTTGAGGGACTTTTCTGGAATTCTGTGGGATTCTGCAGAGAATTGACAAATTATCACGAATTAATCATGTATTTTGTGGGAATTTGTGGAGATTCTGTGGGGTTTGTGTGGAATTTGGTAGAGTTTTGGAATGATTGAGGACATTTTGTGGGATATTTCTGGAATTTGGTGGGGCTTTTCAAGAATTTTGTGGTATTTGGAAAAGATTTAGGGATTTTTGTGGTGTTTTTCTTGAAGTTTGTGGGAAACTGTGGTGATTTGATGGGGAGTTTCTGGAATTTGGTCGAGTTTTCAGAAGATTTAGGGATTTTGGTGGGATTTTGGTGGGATTTTTTGTGGGATTTTCTCGGAATCGGTGGAGATTTTGTGGAACATTCCTGTGAATTGGTAGGGTTTTGAAATGATTTAGCGAATTTTGTGGGACTTCTCTGGAATTTTGTGGGGATTTTTCTGGAACTGTTTGGGATTCTGAACAGACTTGAAGAATTTTGAGGAATTTGTTTTAGATTTTGTGGGAATTTGTGGAGATTCGGTGGGATTTTTCTGGAATTTGGTGGGCCTTTTCAAGGACTTTGTGTGGTTTTGAGGAGACTTGAAGAATTTTGAGGAATTTTTCTTTGATTTTGTGGGAATTTGTGGAGGTTTTGTGTGATTTTTATGGTATTTTGTGGGATATTGAGGCGATTTAGGGATCTTGAGGGCTTTTACATGTATTTTGTGGGAATTTTTGGAGATTTGGTGGGATTTTTTTCTAGAATTTGCTTGTGTTTTGAGAAGATTATGGGAATTTTGTCGGATTTTTCTGGAGTTTTGTTGGATATTGAGGAGATTTTGTGGGATGTTTGTGGAACTTTGAGGGACTTTTCAAGAATTTTGTGGGATTCTGCAGAGAATTGACAAATTATCACGCATTTTTCATGTATTTTTTTAGAATTTGTGGAGATTCTATGGGGGTTTTGTGTCATTTGGTAGAGTTTTGGAATGATTGACGACATTTTGTGGGATATTTCAGGAATTTGGTGGGGCTTTTCAAGAATTTTGTGTATTTTGAAAAGATTTAGGGATTTTTGTGGAGTTTTTCTTGAATTTTGTGGGAAACTGTGGTGATTTTATGATGCGTTTCTGGAATTTGGTCGAGTTTTCAGAAGATTTAGGGATTTTTGTGGGATTTTTGTGGGATTTTTGCGGGATTTTCTGGGAATCGGTGGAGATTTTGTGGGACATTCCTGTGAATTGGTAGGGTTTTGAAATGATTTAGGGAGTTTTTTGGGACTTCTCTGGAATTTTGTGGGGATTTTTCTTGAATTGTGTGGGAATCTGAAAAGACTTGAAGAATTTTGAGGAATTTGTTTTAGATTTTGTAGAATTTGTGGAGATTCTGTGGGATTTTTGCGGAATTTGGTGGGCCTTTTCAAGGACTTTGTGTGGTTTTGAGGAGACTTGAAGAATTTTGAGGAATTTTTCTTGATTTTGTGGGAATTTGTGGAGGTTTTGTGTGATTTTTATGGTATTTTGTGGGATATTGAGGGATTTAGGGATCTTGAGGGCTTTTACATGTATTTTGTGGGAATTTGTGGAGATTTGGTGGGATATTTTTCTAGAATTTGCTTGTGTTTTGAGAAGATTAAGGGAATTTTGTCGGATTTTTCTGGAGTTTTGTTGGATACTGAGGACATTTTGTGGGATGTTTGTGGAACTTTGAGGGACTTTTCAAGAATTTTGTGGGATTCTGCAGAGAATTGACAAATTATCACGCATTTTTCATGTATTTTTTGAGAATTTGTGGAGATTCTGTGGGGTTTTTGTGGCATTTGGTAGAGTTTTGGAATGATGTAGGTCATTTTGTGGGATATTTCTGGAATTTGGTGGGGCCTTTCAAGAATTTTGTGTATTTTGAAAAGATTTAGGGAATTTTGTGGAGTTTTTCTTGAATTTTGTGGGAAACTGTGGTGATTTTATGATGCGTTTCTGGAATTTGGTTGAGTTTTCAGAAGATTTAGGGATTTTTGTGGGATTTTTGTGGGATTTTGGTGGGATTTTCTGGGAATCGGTGGAGATTTTGTGGGACATTCCTGTGAATTGGTAGGGTTTTGAAATGATTTAGGGAGTTTTTTGGGACTTCTCTGGAATTTTGTGGGGATTTTTCTTGAATTGTGTGGGAATCTGAACAGACTTGAAGAATTTTGAGGAATTTGTTTTAGATTTTGTAGAATTTGTGGAGATTCTGTGGGATTTTTGTGGAATTTGGTGGGCCTTGTCAAGGACTTTGTGTGGTTTTGAGGAGACTTGAAGAATTTTGAGGAATTTTTCTTGATTTTGTGGGAATTTGTGGAGGTTTTGTGTGATTTTTATGGTATTTTGTGGGATATTGAGGGATTTAGGGATCTTGAGGGCTTTTACATGTATTTTGTGGGAATTTGTGGAGATTTGGTGGGATTTTTTCCAGAATTTGGTTGTTTTTTGAGAAGATTTAGGGAATTTGGTGGGATTTTTCTGGAATTCTGTGGGCCTTTTCAAGGACTTTGTGTGGTTTGGAGGAGACTTGAAGAATTTTGAGGAAGTTTTCGTAGATTTTGTGGAAACTTGTGGAGGTTTTGTGTGATTTTTGTGGAATTTTGTGGGATATTGAGGGATTTAGGGATCTTGAGGGATTTTTCATGTATTTTGTGGGAATTTGTGGAGATTTGGTGGGATTTTTCTAGAATTTGGTTGTGTTTTGAGAAGATTTAGGGAATTTGGTGGCATTTCTCTGGAATTTTGTTGGATATTGAGGACATTTTGTGGGATGTTTGTGGAACTTTGAGGGACTTTTCTGGAATTTTGTGGGATTCTGCAGAGAATTGACAAATTATCAGGGATTTTTCATGTATTTTTTGGGAATTTGTGGAGATTCTGTGGGGTTTTTGTGGAATTTGGTAGAGTTTTGGAATGATTTAGGTCATTTTATGGGATGTTTCTGGAATTGGGTGGGGCCTTTTCAAGGACTTTGTGTGGTTTTGAGGAGACTTGAAGAATTTTGAGGAAGTTTTCGTAGATTTTGTGGAAACTTTTGGAGGTTTTGTGTGATTTTTGTGGAATTTTGGTGGATATTGAGGCGATTTAGGGATCTTGAGAGCTTTTACATATATTTTGTGGGAATTTGTGGAGATTTGGTGGGATTTTTTTCTAGAATTTTGTCCTGTTTTGAGAAGATTAAGGGAATTTTGTCAAATTTTTCTGGAGGTTTGTTGGATATTGAGGACATTTTGTGGGATGTTTGTGGAACTTTGAGGGGCTTTTCTGGAATTTTGTGGGATTCTGCAGAGAATTGACAAATTATCACGAATTCTTCATGTATTTTGTGGGAATTTGAGGAGATTCCGTGGGGGTTTTGTGGCATTTGGTAGAGTTTTGGAATGATTTAGGTCATTTTGTAGGATATTTCTGGAATTTGGTGGGGCTATTCAAGAATTTCGTGGTATTTTAAAAAGATTTAGGGAATTTTGTGGGATTTTTCTGGAATTTTGTTGGATATTGAGGACATTTTGTGGGATGTTTCTGGAACTTTGAGGGGCTTTTCTGGAATTTTGTGGGATTCTGCAGAGAATTGACAAATTATCACGAATTTTTCATGTATTTTTTGGGAATTTGTGGAGATTCTGTGGGGTTTTTGTGGAATTTGGTAGAGTTTTGGAATGATTTAGGTCATTTTGTGGGATATTTCTGGAATTTGGTGGGGCTTTTCAAGAATTTTGTGGTATTTGGAATAGATTTAGGGAATTTTGTGGTGTTTTTCTTGAAGTTTGTGGGAAACTGGTGATTTTATGGGGCGTTTCTGGAATTTGGTTGAGTTTTCAGAAGATTTAGGGATTTTTGTGGGATTTTGGTGGGATTTTTCTGAGATTTTCTCGGAATCGGTGGAGATTTTGTGGGACATTCCTGTGAATTGGTAGGGTTTTGAAATGATTTAGGGAATTTTGTGGGACTTCTCTGGAATTTTGTGGGGATTTTTCTTGAATTGTGTGGGATTCTGAACAGACTTGAAGAATTTTGAGGAATTTGTTTTAGATTTTGTGGGAATTTGTGGAGATTGGGTGGTATTTTTCTGGAATTTGGTGGGCCTTTTCAAGGACTTTGTGTGGTTTTGCGGAGACTTGAAGAATTTTGAGGAATTTTTTTAGATTTTGTGGGAATTTGAGGAGGTTTTGTGTGATTTTTATGGTATTTTGTGGGATATTGAATGATTTAGGGATCTTGAGGGCTTTTACATGTATTTTGTGGGAATTTGTGGAGATTTGGTGGGATTTTTTTCTAGAATATTGTCCTGTTTTGAGAAGATTAAGGGAATTTTGTCGGATTTTTCTGGAGTTTTGTTGGATACTGAGGACATTTTGTGGGATGTTTGTGGAACTTTGAGGGACTTTTCTGGAATTCTGTGGGATTCTGCAGTGAATTGAAAAATTATCAGGGATTTTTCATGTATTCTGTGGGAATTTGTGGAGATTTTGTGGGATTTTTGTGGAATTTGGTAGAGTTTTGGAATGATGTAGGTAATTTTGTGGGATATTTCTGGAATTTGGTGGGGCTTTTCAAGAATTTTGTGGTATTTGGTAAAGATTTAGGGATTTTTGTGGTGTTTTTCTTGAAGTTTGTGGGAAACTGTGGTGATTTGATGGGGCGTTTCTGGAATTTGGTCGAGTTTTCAGAAGATTTAGGGATTTTTGTGGGATTTTGCTGGGATGTTCTGGCAATCGGTGGAGATTTTGTGGGACATTCCTGTGAATTGGTAGGGTTTTGAAATGATTTAGGGAATTTTGTGGGACTTCTCTGGAATTTTGTGGGGATTCTCTGGAATTCTGCGGGATTCTGAGGAGACATGAAGAATTATGAAGAATTTGTTTTAGATTTTGTGGGAATTTGTGGAGATTCTGTGGGACTTTTCTGGAATTCGGTGGGCCTTTTCAAGGACTTTGTGTAGTTTTGAGGAGAGTTGAAGAATTTTGAGGAAGTTTCCTTAGATTTTGTGGAAACTTGTGGAGGATTTGTGTGATTTTTGTGGAATTTTGTGGGATATTGAGGGTTTAGGGATCTTGAGGGATTTTTCATGTATTTTGTGGGAATTTGTGGAGATTTGGTGGGATATTTTTCTAGAATTTGGTTGTGTTTTGAGAAGATTTAGGGAATTTGGTGGCATTTCTCTGGGATTTTGTTGGATATTGAGGACATTTTGTGGGATGTTTGTGGAACTTTGAGGGACTTTTCTGGAATTTTGTGGGATTCTGCAGAGAATTGACAAATTATCAGGGATTTTTCATGTATTTTTTGGGAATTTGTGGAGATTCTGTGGGGTTTTTGTGGAATTTGGTAGAGTTTTGGAATGATTTAGGTCATTTTATGGGATGTTTCTGGAATTGGGTGGGGCCTTTTCAAGGACTTTGTGTGGTTTTGAGGAGACTTGAAGAATTTTGAGGAAGTTTTCGTAGATTTTGTGGAAACTTTTGGAGGTTTTGTGTGATTTTTGTGGAATTTTGGTGGATATTGAGGCGATTTAGGGATCTTGAGAGCTTTTACATATATTTTGTGGGAATTTGTGGAGATTTGGTGGGATTTTTTTCTAGAATTTTGTCCTGTTTTGAGAAGATTAAGGGAATTTTGTCAAATTTTTCTGGAGGTTTGTTGGATATTGAGGACATTTTGTGGGATATTTGTGGAACTTTGAGGGACTTTTCTGGAATTCTGTGGGATTCTGCAGAGAATTGACAAATTATCACGAATTAATCATGTATTTTGTGGGAATTTGTGGAGATTCTGTGGGGTTTGTGTGGAATTTAGTAGAGTTTTGGAATGATTGAGGACATTTTGTGGGATATTTCTGGAATTTGGTGGGGCTTTTCAAGAATTTTGTGGTATTTGGGAAAGATTTAGGGAATTTGGTGGTGTTTTTCTTGAATTTTGTGGGAAACTGTGGTGATTTGATGGGGCATTTCTGGAATTTGGGCGAGTTTTCAGAAGATTTAGGGATTTTTGTGGGATTTTGGTGGGATTTTTGTGGGATGTTCTGGGAATCGGTGGAGATTTTCTGGGACATTCCTGTGAATTGGTAGGGTTTTGAAATGATTTAGGGAATTTTGTGGGACTTCTCTGGAATTTTGTGGGGATTTTTATGGAATTCTGTGGGATTCTGAACAGACTTGAAGAATTTTGAGGAATTTGTTTTAGATGTTGTGGGAATTTGTGGAGATTCTGTGGGATTTTTGTGGAATTTGGTGGGCCTTTTCAAGGACTTTGTGTGGTTTTGAGGAGACTTGAAGAATTTTGAGGAATTTTTTTTGATTTTGTGGGAATTTGTGGAGGTTTTGTGTGATTTTTGTGGAATTTTGTGGGATATTGAGGCGATTTAGGGATCTTGAGGGAATTTTCATGTATTTTGTGGGAATTTGTGGAGATTTGGTGGGATTTTTTTCTAGAATATTGTCCTGTTTTGAGAAGATTAAGGGAATTTTGTCGGATTTTTCTGGAGTTTTGTTGGATACTGAGGACATTTTGTGGGATGTTTGTGGAACTTTGAGGGACTTTTCAAGAATTCTGTGGGATTCTGCAGAGAATTGTCAGATTATCAGGGATTTTTCATGTATTTTTTGGGAATTTGTGGAGATTCTGTGGGGTTTTTGTGGCATTTGGTAGAGTTTTGGAATGATTGAGGACATTTTGTGGGATATTTCTGGAATTTGGTGGGGCTTTACAAGAATTTTGTGGTATTTTGAAAAGATTTAGAGAATTTTGTGGTGTTTCTCTTGAAGTTTGTGGGAAACTGTGCTGATTCTATGGGGCGTTTCTGGAATTTGGTCGAGTTTTCAGAAGATTTAGGGATTTTGGTGGGATTTTGGTGGGATTTTTCTGGGATTTTCTGGGATTCGATGGAGATTTTCTGGGACATTCCTGTGAATTGGTAGGGTTTTGAAATGATTTAGGGAATTTTGTGGGACTTCTCTGGAATTTTGTGGGGATTTTTCTTGAATTGTGTGGGATTCTGAACAGACTTGAAGAATTTTGAGGAATTTTTCTTAGATTTTGTGGAAACTTGTGGAGGTTTTGTGTGATTTTTGTGGAATTTTGTGGGATATTGAGGGATTTAGGGATCTTGAGGGATTTTTCATGTATTTTGTGGGAATTTGTGGAGATTTGGTGGGATTTTTTTCTAGAATTTGGTCCTGTTTTGAGAAGATTAAGGGAATTTGGTGAGATTTTTCTGGAGGTTTGTTGGATATTGAGGACATTTTGTGGGATGTTTGTGGAACTTTGAGGGACTTTTCTGGAATTCTGTGGGATTCTGCAGAGAATTGACAAATTATCACGAATTAATCATGTATTTTGTGGGAATTTGTGGAGATTCTGTGGGGTTTGTGTGGAATTTGGTAGAGTTTTGGAATGATTGAGTTCGTTTTGTGGGATATTTCTGGAATTTGGTGGGGCTTTTCAAGAATTTTGTGGTATTTGGAAAAGATTTAGGGAATTTTGTGTGATTTTTCTTGAAGTTTGTGGGAAACTGTGGTGATTTGATGGGGCATTTCTGGAATTTGGTCGAGTTTTCAGAAGATTTAGGGATTTTTGTGGGATTTTGGTGGGATTTTTGTGGGATGTTCTGGGAATCGGTGGATATTTTGTGGGACATTCCTGTGAATTGGTAGGGTTTTGAAATGATTTAGGGAATTTTTTGGGACTTCTCTGGAATTTTGTGGGGATTTTTCTTGAATTGTGTGGGAATATGAAAAGACTTGAAGAATTTTGAGGAATTTGTTTTAGATTTTGTAGAATTTGTGGAGATTCTGTGGGATTTTTGTGGAATTTGGTGGGCCTTGTCAAGGACTTTGCGTGGTTTTGAGGAGACTTGAAGAATTTTGAGGAATTTTTCTTGATTTTGTGGGAATTTGTGGAGGTTTTGTGTGATTTTTATGGTATTTTGTGGGATATTGAGGGATTTAGGGATCTTGAGGGCTTTTACATGTATTTTGTGGGAATTTGTGGAGATTTGGTGGGATTTTTTCCAGAATTTGGTTGTTTTTTGAGAAGATTTAGGGAATTTGGTGGGATTTCTCTGGAATTTTGTTGGATATTGAGGAGATTTTGTGGGATGTTTGTGGAACTTTGAGGGGCTTTTCTGGAATTTTGTGGGATTCTGCAGAGAATTGACAAATTATCACGAATTCTTCATGTATTTTGTGGGAATTTGAGGAGATTCTGTGGGGGTTTTGTGGCATTTGGTAGAGTTTTGGAATGATTTAGGTAATTTTGTAGGATATTTCTGGAATTTGGTGGGGCTATTCAAGAATTTCGTGGTATTTTAAAAAGATTTAGGGAATTTTGTGGGATTTTTCTGGAATTCTGTTGGATATTGAGGACATTTTCTGGGATGTTTCTGGAACTTTGAGGGGCTTTTCTGGAATTTTGTGGGATTCTGCAGAGAATTGACAAATTATCACGAATTTTTCATGTATTTTTTGGGAATTTGTGGAGATTTGGTGGGATTTTTGTGGAATTTGGTAGAGTTTTGGAATGATTGAGGACATTTTGTGGGATATTTCTGGAATTTGGTGGGGCTTTACAAGAATTTTGTGGTATTTTGAAAAGATTTAGAGAATTTTGTGGTGTTTCTCTTGAAGTTTGTGGGAAACTGTGGTGATTCTATGGGGCGTTTCTGGAATTTGGTCGAGTTTTCAGAAGATTTAGGGATTTTTGTGGGATTTTTGTGGGATTTTTCTGGGATTTTCTCGGAATCGGTGGAGATTTTGTGGGACATTCCTGTGAATTGGTAGGGTTTTGAAATGATTTAGGGAATTTTGTGGGACTTCTCTGGAATTTTGTGGGGATTTTTCTTGAATTGTGTGGGATTCTGAACAGACTTGAAGAATTTTGAGGAATTTGTTTTAGATTTTGTGGGAATTTGTGGAGATTGGGTGGTATTTTTCTGGAATTTGGTGGGCCTTTTCAAGGACTTTGTGTGGTTTTGAGGAGACTTGAAGAATTTTGAGGAAGTTTTCGTAGAATTTTTGGAAACTTGTGGAGCTTTTGTGTGATTTTTGTGGAATTTTGTGGGATATTGAGGGGATTTAGGGGTCTTGAGGGATTTTTCATGTATTCTGTGGGAATTTGTGGAGATTTTGTGGGATTTTTGTGGAATTTGGTAGAGTTTTGGAATGATGTAGGTAATTTTGTGGGATATTTCTGGAATTTGGTGGGGCTTTTCAAGAATTTTGTGGTATTTGGTAAAGATTTAGGGATTTTTGTGGTGTTTTTCTTGAAGTTTGTGGGAAACTGTGGTGATTTGATGGGGCGTTTCTGGAATTTGGTCGAGTTTTCAGAAGATTCAGGGATTTTGGTAGGATTTTGGTGGGATTTTCTAGGAATCGGTGGAGATTTTGTGGGACATTCCTGTGAATTGGTAGGGTTTTGAAATGATTTAGGGAATTTTGTGGGACTTCTCTGGAATTTTGTGGGGATTCTCTGGAATTCTGCGGGATTCTGAGGAGACATGAAGAATTATGAAGAATTTGTTTTAGATTTTGTGGGAATTTGTGGAGATTCTGTGGGACTTTTCTGGAATTCGGTGGGCCTTTTCAAGGACTTTGTGTAGTTTTGAGGAGAGTTGAAGAATTTTGAGGAAGTTTTCGTAGATTTTGTGGAAACTTGTGGAGGATTTGTGTGATTTTTGTGGAATTTTGTGGGATATTGAGGGTTTAGGAATCTTGAGGGATTTTTCATGTATTTTGTGGGAATTTGTGGAGATTTGGTGGGATTTTTCTGGAATTCAGTTGGGTTTTGAGAAGATTTAGGGAATTTGGTGGGATTTTTCTTGGGATTTTGTGGACATATTTGGACATTTTGTGGGATGTTTGTGGAACTTTGAGGGACTTTTCTGGAATTCTGTGGGATTCTGCAGAGAATTGTCGAATTATCAGGGATTTTTCATGTATTTTTTGGGAATTTGTGGAGATTTTGTGGGATTTTTGTGGAATTTGGTAGAGTTTTGGAATGATGTAGGTAATTTTGTGGGATATTTCTGGAATTTGGTGAGGCTTTTCAAGAATTTTGTGGTATTTTGTAAAGATTTAGGGATTTTTGTGGGATTTTGGTGGGATTTTTGCGGGATTTTCTCGGAATCGGTGGAGATTTTGTGGGACATTCCTGTGAATTGGTAGGGTTTTGAAATGATTTAGGGAATTTTGTGGGACTTCTCTGGAATTTTGTGGGGATTTTTATGGAATTCTGTGGGATTCTGAACAGACTTGAAGAATTTTGAGGAATTTGTTTTAGATGTTGTGGGAATTTGTGGAGATTCTGTGGGATTTTTCTGGAATTTGGTGGGCCTTTTCAAGGACTTTGTGTGGTTTTGAGGAGACTTGAAGAATTTTGAGGAATTTTTTTTGATTTTGTGGGAATTTGTGGAGGTTTTGTGTGATTTTTGTGGAATTTTGTGGGATATTGAGGCGATTTAGGGATCTTGAGGGATTTTTCATGTATTTTGTGGGAATTTGTGGAGATTTGGTGGGATTTTTTTCTAGAATTTTGTCCTGTTTTGAGAAGATTAAGGGAATTTTGTCGGATTTTTCTGGAGTTTTGTTGGATACTGAGGACATTTTGTGGGATGTTTGTGGAACTTTGAGGGACTTTTCAAGAATTCTGTGGGATTCTGCAGAGAATTGTCAGATTATCAGGGATTTTTCATGTATTTTTTGGGAATTTGTGGAGATTCTGTGGGGTTTTTGTGGCATTTGGTAGAGTTTTGGAATGATTGAGGACATTTTGTGGGATATTTCTGGAATTTGATGTGGCTTTACAAGAATTTTGTGGTATTTTGAAAAGATTTAGAGAATTTTGTGGTGTTTCTCTTGAAGTTTGTGGGAAACTGTGGTGATTCTATGGGGCGTTTCTGGAATTTGGTCGAGTTTTCAGAAGATTTAGGGATTTTTGTGGGATTTTGGTGGGATTTTTCTGGGATTTTCTCGGAATCGGTGGAGATTTTGTGGGACATTCCTGTGAATTGGTAGGGTTTTGAAATGATTTAGGGAATTTTGTGGGACTTCTCTGGAATTTTGTGGGGATTTTTCTTGAATTGTGTGGGATTCTGAACAGACTTGAAGAATTTTGAGGAATTTGTTTTAGATTTTGTGGAAACTTTTGGAGGTTTTGTGTGATTTTTGTGGAATTTTGTGGGATATTGAGGGATTTAGGGATCTTGAGGGATTTTTCATGTATTTTGTGGGAATTTGTGGAGATTTGGTGGGATTTTTTTCTAGAATTTTGTCCTGTTTTGAGAAGATTAAGGGAATTTGGTGAGATTTTTCTGGAGGTTTGTTGGATATTGAGGACATTTTGTGGGATGTTTGTGGAACTTTGAGGGACTTTTCTGGAATTCTGTGGGATTCTGCAGAGAACTGACAAATTATCACGAATTAATCATGTATTTTGTGGGAATTTGTGGAGATTCTGTGGGGTTTGTGTGGAATTTGGTAGAGTTTTGGAATGATTGAGGATATTTTGTGGGATATTTCTGGAATTTGGTGGGGCTTTTCAAGAATTTTGTGGTATTTTGAAAAGATTTAGAGAATTTTGTGGTGTTTTTCTTGAAGTTTGTGGGAAACTGTGGTGATTCTATGGGGCGTTTCTGGAATTTGGTCGAGTTTTCAGAAGATTTAGGGATTTTTGTGGGATTTTGGTGGGATTTTTGTGGGATTTTCTCGGAATCGGTGGAGATTTTGTGGGACATTCCTGTGAATTGGTAGGGTTTTGAAATGATTTAGGGAATTTTGTGGGACTTCTCTGGAATTTTGTGGGGATTTTTCTTGAATTGTGTGGGATTCTGAACAGACTTGAAGAATTTTGAGGAATTTGTTTTAGATTTTGTGGAAACTTGTGGAGGTTTTGTGTGATTTTTGTGGAATTTTGTGGGATATTGAGGAGATTTAGGAATCTTGAGGGATTTTTCATGTATTTTGTGGGAATTTGTGGAGATTTGGTGGGATTTTTCTGGAATTCAGTTGGGTTTTGAGAAGATTTAGGGAATTTGGTGGGATTTTTCTTGGGATTTTGTGGACATTTTTGGACATTTTGTGGGATGTTTGTGGAACTTTGAGGGACTTTTCTGGAATTCTGTGGGATTCTGCAGAGAATTGTCGAATTTTCAGGGATTTTTCATGTATTTTTTGGGAATTTGTGGAGATTTGGTGGAATTTTTGTGGAATTTGGTAGAGTTTTGGAATGATGTAGGTAATTTTGTGGGATATTTCTGGAATTTGGTGAGGCTTTTCAAGAATTTTGTGGTATTTTGAAAAGATTTAGGGATTTTTGTGGTGTTTTTCTTGAAGTTTGTGGGAAACTGTGGTGATTTGATGGGGCGTTTCTGGAATTTGGTCGAGTTTTCAGAAGATTTAGGGATTTTGGTGGGATTTTGGTGGGATTTTGGTGGGATTTTTTGTGGGATTTTCTCGGAATCGGTGGAGATTTTGTGGGACATGCCTGTGAATTGGTAGGGTTTTGAAATGATTTAGGGAATTTTGTGGGACTTCTCTGGAATTTTGTGGGGATTTTTATGGAATTCTGTGGGATTCTGAACAGACTTGAAGAATTTTGAGGAATTTGTTTTAGATTTTGTGGGAATTTGTGGAGATTCTGTGGGATTTTTCTGGAATTTGGTGAGCCTTTTCTAGGACTTTGTGTGGTTTTGAGGAGACTTGAAGAATTTTGAGGAATTTTTCTTTGATTTTGTGGGAATTTGTGGAGGTTTTGTGTGATTTTTATGGTATTTTGTGGGATAATGAGGCGATTTAGGGATCTTGAGGGCTTTTACATGTATTTTGTGGGAATTTGTGGAGATTTGGTGGGATATTTTTCTAGAATTTTGTCCTGTTTTGAGAAGATTAAGGGAATTTTGTCGGATTTTTCTGGAGTTTTGTTAGATATTGATGAGATTTTGTGGGATATTTGTGGAACTTTGAGGGACTTTTCTGGAATTCTGTGGGATTTTGCAGAGAATTGTCGAATTATCAGGGATTTTTCATGTATTTTTTGGGAATTTGTGGAGATTTGGTGGGATTTTTGTGGAATTTGGTAGAGTTTTGGAATGATGTAGGTAATTTTGTGGGATATTTCTGGAATTTGGTGAGGCTTTTCAAGAATTTTGTGGTATTTTGAAAAGATTTAGGGATTTTTGTGGTGTTTTTCTTGAAGTTTGTGGGAAACTGTGGTGATTTGATGGGGCGTTTCTGGAATTTGGTCGAGTTTTCAGAAGATTTAGGGATTTTTTTGGGATTTTGGTGGGATTTTTGCGGGATTTTCTGGGAATCGGTGGAGATTTTGTGGGACATTCCTGTGAATTGGTAGGGTTTTGAAATGATTTAGGGAATTTTGTGGGACTTCTCTGGAATTTTGTGGGGATGTTTCTGGAATTGTGTGGGATTCTGAACAGACTTGAAGAATTTTGAGGAATTTGTTTTAGATTTTGTGGAAACTTTTGGAGGTTTTGTGTGATTTTTGTGGAATTTTGTGGGATATTGAGGGATTTAAGGATCTTGAGGGATTTTTCATGTATTTTGTGGGAATTTGTGGAGATTTGGTGGGATTTTTCTGGAATTTGGTAGAGTTTTGAGAAGATTTAGGTCATTTTGTGGGATGTTTCTGGAATTTGGTGGGCCTTTTCAAGGACTTTGTGTGGTTTTGAGGAGACTTGAAGAATTTTGAGGAAGTTTTCGTAGATTTTGTGGAAACTTGTGGAGGATTTGTGTGATTTTTGTGGAATTTTGTGGGATATTGAGGGATTTAGGGATCTTGAGGGATTTTTCATGTATTTTGTGGGAATTTGTGGAGATTTGGTGGGATATTTTTCTAGAATTTGGTTGTGTTTTGAGAAGATTTAGGGAATTTGGTGGCATTTCTCTGGGATTTTGTTGGATATTGAGGACATTTTGTGGGATGTTTGTGGAACTTTGAGGGACTTTTCTGGAATTTTGTGGGATTCTGCAGAGAATTGACAAATTTTCACGAATTTTTCATGTATTTTTTGGGAATTTGTGGATATTTGGTGGGATTTTTGTGGAATTTGGTAGAGTTTTGGAACGATTTAGGTCATTTTGTGGGATGTTTCTGGAATTTGGTGGGCATTTTCAAGGACTTTGTGTGGTTTTGAGGAGACCTGAAGAATTTTGAGGAAGTTTTCGTAGATTTTGTGGAAACTTTTGGAGGTTTTGTGTGATTTTTGTGGAATTTTGTGGGATATTGAGGCGATTTAGGGATCTTGAGGGATTTTACATGTATTTTGTGGGAATTTGTGGAGATTTGGTGGGATATTTTTCTAGAATTTGGTTGTGTTTTGAAAAGATTTAGGGATTTTTGTGGTGTTTTTCTTGAAGTTTGTGGGAAACTGTGGTGATTTGATGGGGCGTTTCTGGAATTTGGTCGAGTTTTCAGAAGATTTAGGGATTTTGGTGGGATTTTGGTGGGATTTTGGTGGGATTTTTTGTGGGATTTTCTCGGAATCGGTGGAGATTTTGTGGGACATGCCTGTGAATTGGTAGGGTTTTGAAATGATTTAGGGAATTTTGTGGGACTTCTCTGGAATTTTGTGGGGATTTTTATGGAATTGTTTGGGATTCTGAACAGACTTGAAGAATTTTGAGGAATTTGTTTTAGATTTTGTGGGAATTTGTGGAGATTCTGTGGGATTTTTCTGGAATTTGGTGGGCATTTTCTAGGACTTTGTGTGGTTTTGAGGAGACTTGAAGAATTTTGAGGAATTTTTCTTTGATTTTGTGGGAATTTGTGGAGGTTTTGTGTGATTTTTATGGTATTTTGTGGGATATTGAGGCGATTTAGGGATCTTGAGGGCTTTTACATGTATTTTGTGGGAATTTGTGGAGATTTGGTGGGATTTTTTTCTAGAATTTTGTCCTGTTTTGAGAAGATTAAGGGAATTTTGTCGAATTTTTCCGGAGGTTTGTTAGATATTGAGGAGATTTTGTGGGATGTTTGTGGAACTTTGAGGGACTTTTCAAGAATTCTGTGGGATTCTGCAGAGAATTGTCGGATTATCAGGGATTTTTCATGTATTTTTTGGGAATTTGTGGAGATTCTGTGGGGTTTTTGTGGCATTTGGTAGAGTTTTGGAATGATTGAGGACATTTTGTGGGATATTTCTGGAATTTGGTGGTGCTTTACAAGAATTTTGTGGTATTTTGAAAAGATTTAGAGAATTTTGTGGTGTTTCTCTTGAAGTTTGTGGGAAACTGTGGTGATTCTATGGGGCGTTTCTGGAATTTGGTCGAGTTTTCAGAAGATTTAGGGATTTTGGTGGGATTTTGGTGGGATTTTTCTGGGATTTTCTGGGATTCGATGGAGATTTTCTGGGACATTCCTCTGAATTATAGGGTTTTGAAATGATTTAGGGAATTTTGTGGGACTTCTCTGGAATTTTGTGGGGATTTTTCTGGAATTGTGTGGGATTCTGAACAGACTTGAAGAATTTTGAGGAATTTTTCTTAGATTTTGTGGAAACTTTTGGAGGTTTTGTGTGATTTTTGTGGAATTTTGTGGGATATTGAGGGATTTAAGGATCTTGAGGGATTTTTCATGTATTTTGTGGGAATTTGTGGAGATTTGGTGGGATATTTTTCTAGAATTTGGTTGTGTTTTGAGAAGATTTAGGGAATTTGGCGGGATTTCTCTGGAATTTTGTTGGATATTGAGGACATTTTGTGGGATGTTTGTGGAACTTTGAGGGGCTTTTCTGGAATTTTGTGGGATTCTGCAGAGAATTGACAAATTTTCACGAATTTCTCATGTATTTTTTTGGAATTTGTGGAGATTTGGTGGGATTTTTCTGGAATTTGGTAGAGTTTTGAGAAGCTTTAGGTCATTTTGTGGGATGTTTCTGGAATTTGGTGGGCCTTTTCAAGGACTTTGTGTGGTTTTGAGGAGACCTGAAGAATTTTGAGGAAGTTTTCTTAGATTTTGTGGAAACTTGTGGAGGTTTTGTGTGATTTTTGTGGAATTTTGGTGGATATTGAGGGATTTAGGGATCTTGAGGGATTTTTCATGTATTTTGTGGGAATTTGTGGAGATTTGGTGGGATATTTTTCTAGAATTTGGTTGTGTTTTGAGAAGATTTAGGGAATTTGGTGGCATTTCTCTGGGATTTTGTTGGATATTGAGGACATTTTGTGGGATGTTTGTGGAACTTTGAGGGGCTTTTCTGGAATTTTGTGGGATTCTGCAGAGAATTGACAAATTTTCACGAACTTCTCATGTATTTTTTGGGAATTTGTGGAGATTTGGTGGGATTTTTCTGGAATTTGGTAGAGTTTTGAGAAGATTTAAGTCATTTTGTGGGATGTTTCTGGAATTTGGTGGGCCTTTTCAAGGACTTTGTGTGGTTTTGAGGAGACTTGAAGAATTTTGAGGAAGTTTTCGTAGATTTTGTGGAAACTTGTGGAGGATTTGTGTGATTTTTGTGGAATTTTGTGGGATATTGAGGGATTTAGGGATCTTGAGGGATTTTTCATGTATTTTGTGGGAATTTGTGGAGATTTGGTGGGATATTTTTCTAGAATTTGGTTGTGTTTTGAGAAGATTTAGGGAATTTGGTGGCATTTCTCTGGGATTTTGTTGGATATTGAGGACATTTTGTGGGATGTTTGTGGAACTTTGAGGGACTTTTCTGGAATTTTGTGGGATTCTGCAGAGAATTGACAAATTTTCACGAATTTTTCATGTATTTTTTGGGAATTTGTGGAGATTCTGTGGGGTTTTTGTGGAATTTGGTAGAGTTTTGAAATGATGTAGGTAATTTTGTGGGATATTTCTGGAATTTGGTGAGGCTTTTCAAGAATTTTGTGGTATTTTGAAAAGATTTAGGGATTTTTGTGGTGTTTTTCTTGAAGTTTGTGGGAAACTGTGGGGATTTGATGGGGCGTTTCTGGAATTTGGTCGAGTTTTCAGAAGATTTAGGGATTTTTGTGGGATTTTGGTGGGATTTTGGTGGGATTTTCTCGGAATCGGTGGAGATTTTGTGGGACATTCCTGTGAATTGGTAGGGTTTTGAAATGATTTAGGGAATTTTGTGGGACTTCTCTGGAATTTTGTGGGGATTTTTATGGAATTCTGTGGGATTCTGAACAGACTTGAAGAATTTTGAGGAATTTGTTTTAGATGTTGTGGGAATTTGTGGAGATTCTGTGGGATTTTTGTGGAATTTGGTGGGCCTTTTCAAGGACTTTGTGTGGTTTTGAGGAGACTTGAAGAATTTTGAGGAATTTTTTTTGATTTTGTGGGAATTTGTGGAGGTTTTGTGTGATTTTTGTGGAATTTTGTGGGATATTGAGGCGATTTAGGGATCTTGAGGGATTTTTCATGTATTTTGTGGGAATTTGTGGAGATTTGGTGGGATTTTTTTCTAGAATTTTGTCCTGTTTTGAGAAGATTAAGGGAATTTTGTCGGATTTTTCTGGAGTTTTGTTGGATACTGAGGACATTTTGTGGGATGTTTGTGGAACTTTGAGGGACTTTTCAAGAATTCTGTGGGATTCCGCAGAGAATTGTCGGATTATCAGGGATTTTTCATGTATTTTTTGGGAATTTGTGGAGATTCTGTGGGGTTTTTGTGGCATTTGGTAGAGTTTTGGAATGATTGAGGACATTTTGTGGGATATTTCTGGAATTTGGTGGGGCTTTACAAGAATTTTGTGGTATTTTGAAAAGATTTAGAGAATTTTGTGGTGTTTTTCTTGAAGTTTGTGGGAAACTGTGGTGATTCTATGGGGCGTTTCTGGAATTTGGTCGAGTTTTCAGAAGATTTAGGGATTTTGGTGGGATTTTGGTGGGATTTTTCTGGGATTTTCTGGGATTCGATGGAGATTTTGTGGGACATTCCTGTGAATTATAGGGTTTTGAAATGATTTAGGGAATTTTGTGGGACTTCTCTGGAATTTTGTGGGGATTTTTCTGGAATTGTGTGGGATTCTGAACAGACTTGAAGAATTTTGAGGAATTTTTCTTAGATTTTGTGGAAACTTTTGGAGGTTTTGTGTGATTTTTGTGGAATTTTGTGGGATATTGAGGGATTTAGGGATCTTGAGGGATTTTTCATGTATTTTGTGGGAATTTGTGGAGATTTGGTGGGATATTTTTCTAGAATTTGGTTGTGTTTTGAGAAGATTTAGGGAATTTAGTGGGATTTCTCTGGAATTTTGTTGGATATTGAGGACATTTTGTGGGATGTTTGTGGAACTTTGAGGGACTTTTCAAGAATTTTGTGGGATTCTGCAGAGAATTGACAAATTATCACGAATTTTTCATGTATTTTTTGGGAATTTGTGGAGATTCTGTGGGGTTTTTTGTGGCATTTGGTAGAGTTTTGGAATGATTGAGGACATTTTGTGGGATATTTCTGGAATTTGGTGGGGCTTTTCAAGAATTTTGTGGTATTTTGAAAAGATTTAGGGAATTTTGTGGTGTTTTTCTTGAAGTTTGTGGGAAACTGTGGTGATTCTATGGGGCGTTTCTGGAATTTGGTCGAGTTTTCAGAAGATTTAGGGATTTTTGTGGGATTTTGGTGGGATTTTTGTGGGATTTTCTCGGAATCGGTGGAGATTTTGTGGGACATTCCTGTGAATTGGTAGGGTTTTGAAATGATTTAGGGAATTTTGTGGGACTTCTCTGGAATTTTGTGGGGATGTTTCTGGAATTGTGTGGGATTCTGAACAGACTTGAAGAATTTTGAGGAATTTGTTTTAGATTTTGTGGAAACTTTTGGAGGTTTTGTGTGATTTTTGTGGAATTTTGTGGGATATTGAGGGATTTAGGGATCTTGAGGGATTTTTCATGTATTTTGTGGGAATTTGTGGAGATTTGGTGGGATATTTTTCTAGAATTTGGTTGTGTTTTGAGAAGATTTAGGGAATTTGGTGGGATTTCTCTGGAATTTTGTTGGATATTGAGGACATTTTGTGGGATGTTTGTGGAACTTTGAGGGGCTTTTCTGGAATTTTGTGGGATTCTGCAGAGAATTGACAAATTTTCACGAATTTCTCATGTATTTTTTGGGAATTTGTGGAGATTTGGTGGGATTTTTCTGGAATTTGGTAGAGTTTTGAGAAGCTTTAGGTCATTTTGTGGGATGTTTCTGGAATTTGGTGGGCCTTTTCAAGGACTTTGTGTGGTTTTGAGGAGACCTGAAGAATTTTGAGGAAGTTTTCTTAGATTTTGTGGAAACTTTTGGAGGTTTTGTCTGATTTTTGTGGAATTTTGTGGGATATTGAGGAGATTTAGGAATCTTGAGGGATTTTTCATGTATTTTGTGGGAATTTGTGGAGATTTGGTGGGATTTTTCTGGAATTTGGTAGAGTTTTGGAATGATTTAGGTCATTTTGTGGGATGTTTCTGGAATTTGGTGGGCCTTTTCAAGGACTTTGTGTGGTTTTGAGGAGACCTGAAGAATTTTGAGGAAGTTTTCTTAGATTTTGTGGAAACTTGTGGAGGTTTTGTGTGATTTTTGTGGTATTTTGTGGGATATTGAGGCGATTTAGGGATCTTGAGGGCTTTTACATGTATTTTGTGGGAATTTGTGGAGATTTGGTGGGATTTTTTTCTAGAATTTTGTCCTGTTTTGAGAAGATTAAGGGAATTTTGTCGGATTTTTCTGGAGTTTTGTTGGATATTGAGGACATTTTGTGGGATGTTTGTGGAACTTTGAGGGACTTTTCAAGAATTTTGTGGGATTCTGCAGAGAATTGACAAATTATCACAAATTTTTCATGTATTTTTTGGGAATTTGTGGAGATTCTGTGGGGTTTTTGTGGCATTTGGTAGAGTTTTGGAATGATTTAGGTCATTTTGTGGGATATTTCTGGAATTTGGTGGGGCCTTTCAAGAATTTTGTGGTATTTTGAAAAGATTTAGAGAATTTTTGGTGTTTTTCTTGAAGTTTGTGGGAAACTGTGGTGATTCTATGGGGCGTTTCTGGAATTTGGTCGAGTTTTCAGAAGATTTAGGGATTTTGGTGGGATTTTGGTGGGATGTTCTGGGAATCGGTGGAGATTTTGTGGGACATTCCTGTGAATTGGTAGGGTTTTGAAATGATTTAGGGAATTTTGTGGGACTTCTCTGGAATTTTGTGGGGATTTTTCTGGAATTCTGTGGGATTCTGAACAGACTTGAAGAATTTTGAGGATTTTGTTTTGGATTTTGTGGAAACTTTTGGAGGTTTTGTGTGATTTTTGTGGAATTTTGGTGGATATTGAGGGATTTAGGGATCTTGAGGGATTTTTCATGTATTTTGTGGGAATTTGTGGAGATTTGGTGGGATATTTTTCTAGAATTTGGTTGTGTTTTGAGAAGATTTAGGGAATTTGGTGGCATTTCTCTGGGATTTTGTTGGATATTGAGGACATTTTGTGGGATGTTTGTGGAACTTTGAGGGACTTTTCTGGAATTCTGTGGGATTCTGCAGAGAATTGAAAAATTATCAGGGATTTTTCATGTATTCTGTGGGAATTTGTGGAGATTTTGTGGGATTTTTGTGGAATTTGGTAGAGTTTTGGAATGATGTAGGTAATTTTGTGGGATATTTCTGGAATTTGGTGAGGCTTTTCAAGAATTTTGTGGTATTTTGAAAAGATTTAGGGATTTTTGTGGTGTTTTTCTTGAAGTTTGTGGGAAACTGTGGTGATTTGATGGGGCGTTTCTGGAATTTGGTCGAGTTTTCAGAAGATTTAGGGATTTTTGTGGGATTTTGTGGTATTTTTGCGGGATTTTCTGGGATTCGATGGAGATTTTCTGGGACATTCCTGTGAATTGGTAGGGTTTTGAAATGATTTAGGGAGTTTTTTGGGACTTCTCTGGAATTTTGTGGGGATTTTTCTGGAATTCTGTGGGATTCTGAACAGACTTGAAGAATTATGAGGAATTTGTTTTAGATTTTGTGGGAATTTGTGGAGGTTTATTGTGATTTTTATGGTATTTTGTGGGATATTGAGGCGATTTAGGGATCTTGAGGGATTTTACATGTATTTTGTGGGAATTTGTGGAGATTTGGTGGGATTTTTGTGGAGTTTGGTAGAGTTTTGGAATGATTTATGTCATTTTGTGGGATATTTCTGGAATTTGGTGGGGCTTTTCAAGAATTTCGTGGTATTTTGAAAAGATTTAGGGAATTCTGCGGGATTTTTCTGGAATTTGGTGGGCCTTTTCAAGGACTTTGTGTGGGATTCTGAACAGACTTGAAGAATTTTAAGGAATTTGTTTTAGATTTTGTGGAAACTTTTGGAGGTTTTGTGTGATTTTTGTGGAATTTTGTGGGATATTGAGGGATTTAGGGATCTTGAGGGATTTTTCATGTATTTTGTATGAATTTGTGGAGATTTGGTGGGATTTTTTTCTAGAATTTGGTCGTGTTTTGAGAAGATTGAGGGAATTTGGTGGCATTTCTCTGGAATTTTGTTGGATATTGAGGACATTTTGTGGGATGTTTGTGGAACTTTGAGGGACTTTTCAAGAATTTTGTGGGATTCTGCAGAGAACTGACAAATTATCACGAATTTTTCATGTATTTTTTTGGAATTTGTGTAGATTTTGTGGGATTTTTCTTCAATTTGGTAGAGTTTTGGAATGATTTAGGTCATTTTGTGGGATATTTCTGGAATTTGGTGGGGCTTTTCAAGAATTTTTTAGTATTTTGAAAAGATTTAGGGAATTTTGTGATGTTTTTCTTGAATTTTGTGGGAAACTGTGGTGATTTGATGGGGCGTTTCTGGAATTTGGTCGAGTTTTCAGAAGATTTAGGGATTTTTGTGGGATTTTTGCAGGATTTTTGTTGGATTTTCTGGGAATCGGTGGAGATTTTGTGGGACATTCCTGTGAATTGGTAGGGTTTTGAAATGATTTAGGGAATTTTGTGGGACTTCTCTGGAATTTTGTGGGGATTTTTCTTGAATTCTGTGGGATTCTGAACAGACTTGAAGAATTTTGAGGAATTTTTTTTAGATTTTCTGGAAACTTGTGGAGGTTTTGTGTGTTTTTTGTGGAATTTTGTGGGATATTGAGGGGATTTAGGAATCTTGAGGAATTTTTCTTGTATTTTGTGGCAATTTGTGGAAATTTGGTGGGGTTTTTGTGGAATTTGGTAGAGTTTTGGAACGATTTATGTCATTTTGTGGGATATTTCTGGAATTTGGTGGGCCTTTTCAAGGACTTTGTGTGGTTTTGAGGAGACTTGAAGAATTTTAAGCAATTTGTTTTAGATTTTGTGGAAACTTTTGGAGGTTTTGTGTGATTTTTGTGGAATTTTGTGGGATATTGAGGGATTTAGGGATCTTGAGGGATTTTTCATGTATTTTGTGGGAATTTGTGGAAATTTGGTGGGATTTTTGTGGAATTTGGTCGTGTTTTGAGAAGATTTAGGGAATTTGGTGGGATTTCTCTGGAATTTTTTTGGATATTGAGGACATTTTGTGGGATGTTTGTGGAACTTTGAGGGACTTTTCTGGAATTTTGTGGGATTCTGCAGAGAATTGAAAAATTATCACGAATTTTTCATGTATTTTTTTGGAATTTGTGGAGATTCTGTGGGGTTTTTGTGGAATTTGGTAGAGTTTTGGAATGATTTAGGTCATTTTGTGGGATATTTCTGGAATTTGGTGGGACTTTTCAAGAATTTTGTGGTATTTTGAAAAGATTTAGGGATTTTTGTGGAGTTTCTCTTGAAGTTTGTGGGAAACTGTGGTGATTTGATGGGGCGTTTCTGGAATTTGGTCGAGTTTTCAGAAGATTTAGGGATTTTTTTGGGATTTTGGTGGGATTTTTGTGGGATGTTCTGGGAATCGGTGGAGATTTTGTGGGACATTCCTGTGAATTGGTAGGGTTTTGAAATGATTTAGGGAATTTTGTGGGACTTCTCTGGAATTTTGTGGGGATTTTTCTGGAATTCTGTGGGATTCTGAACAGACTTGAAGAATTTTGAGGAATTTTTTTTAGATTTTGTGGGAAGGTTTTGTGTGATTTTTTTGGAATTTTGTGGGATATTGAGGCAATTTAGGGATCTTGAGGGATTTTTCATGTATTTTTTTGGAATTTGTGGAAATTTGGTGGGGTTTTTCTGGAATTTGGTCCTGTTTAGGACCAAAGTCCTAGAGTTATTTGTCTCTATATTGTCATGTGTACAGAGAAATAGTTAAGGTGTAAAAGATAAGAGCGTTTTCTGAAAGTTGATTCTAGTGTTCTTATTCTTGTAGTTTGTTAATAAACTGTCTTTATTCCTTTTAAGTCTTAAACCTGTTTTGCTCTTGTTCTAATCCATATCTCACAACAAGAAATAAGTAGTTTTTTTAGTTACTGGTTTAAAACCACGACATTTAATTGGTGCATTGGCCGGGAAAATGAAAATTAGCAAATCTAGACTAGTACATTAATAGTGTTACTGTGAGATAAAGGATTAAGTAAGAGCAAAGCATGATTGTCTTAAGTTTATATAGCATTGATAGTAAAATCTAGGGGTGGATAGTAGTAAATATTTGTTTCTTCTTTTCTGTGAATTTATTAGTTTTTTAAGTTGTATATTGAATATAATTGATAATTTTTGAGTAGGTGTTTACAAGTTGAAAGGGTGGAATGTCATGGGGTCGCTTTACCTTTAAGACAGCTGGGAGGGAGAGGAAGCTGAAGCTGCTGGTGGCTGATGGGAGTTTTTCCTCCTGACCAATTATCAGTCATTTCCAAGAATTGACAGCAGATCTGACCATTAAAAAGTGAATTCAACTTGTAAACACCCCCTTAAGAAGTACAGACAGAATTCTCTTGCACTCTTTAGTTTCCGGCTTCTGACAAGGTAGCAGGACTCTGTCTCGGCCTCTTCCCCCCCATCTCTCCAGGCCGACCAGGCCACGGTTGAGGGAGTGGGGGGGAAGGGGGAAGAGAAGCAGCGCTGGTCAGCTGAGCTTGGTTTTCAGTTTTTGTTGCTAGACTGAAACTTAACACCATGAACTCTTGCAGTTTTCTTAAAGCTTTTAATTCTTTTACTACCTGGATAAACATACAGATTACTCCTTTTCTCAGAAAGACAGAGAAAGAGAGAGACAATCAACATAGAGAAGACATCATAGAACCACCAAAAAGCAGTGAAGAAAAGAGTTAAGTTTAAATAAGAAAGAGAGAATAAGGAGATGCTTTACAGCTGAAATATCTTTCTGTTAAAGCTATGGAGATGGACAATAATAGTATAAAAAGACTCCTTTAATTCATGATAAGAGTGTTGAGAGGAGCAAGGTATTCAAAGTGTAAGTTTTGAGCAAAAGAGAGAGAATACTTGTGATACTGTGAGTTGCTGGAATTGAGTTGAGTGAAGATTTTAAAGCTTTGAAGAGCAGAGAGAAAACTGTTTTCCAGGAAGGCTCACAGAGACAGATGAAGAAGACTTCTGCCTTTGAGTCACTTACCCTTAAAAATAAAATCTCCAAACTCAGTGACCCATACACACCTCAGAGAGATGTGAAATGGGAGGAGAAGATCTAATGACAAATTTCCGAGCAGCTGGCATTAGAGAAATAGAAAACTATGATGAAAAATAGTTTTCTCGTGAGAAACTCCGTAAGCTAACAGGAAGAGACTTCTGTTTCTCTACAAAGACTGATGAAAGACTGTAGCAAGAATTAAGACTGTTTTTAACCACCAAAGTCCTAGAGTTTTTGTCTCTATGTTGTCATGTGTACAGAGAAATAGTTAAGATGTGGAAGATAAGGGGGTTTTCTGAAAGTTTATTCTAGTGTTCTTATTCTTGTAGTTTGTTAATAAACTGTCTTTATTCCTTTTAAGTCTTAAACCTGTTTTGCTCTTGTTCTAATCCATATCTCACAACAAGAAATAAGTAGTTTTTTTAGTTACTGGTTTAAAACCACGACAATGACATATTTAAAAATGTATTGATTAAATGACTTTGGAAAGCAAACACTGCATAAAATAGCATTCAGTGTTGGAGATGTTATGTTAAAGTGAATTGTCAGTTTCTGCTTTTCCCTGTTTCTTCAGATTTTATCAATAAAACTCAGGCTTTATAAATATAACTCACTTTATTAATAAACCCCTCAGAATACACACCTGCACACATTGTAGAAATCAATCCTTTTCTGTTGCAAGTTTCATGCCAGTGCTGCTGTGATATTTCTTTGCTCCGTTTCAGCAATTATCTACAACAAAGAAACGCGTCCACAATTTTTGACTTTGCATAGGCAGTGCAAGCCTTCGTTGTCAGTCCCTGTATATTTCCCCCAAACTTATTTAGACTGAGAACCGAGTGATTCCAGCCTGTTTTTAAACCACTTTTCATGCTGATCTGCCTTCTACCGCTGGAGGAACGCTTCTTGCATTTGAGGAACATCAGAAAAGATTCTCGTTAAATGCTCTATGAACACTGAAAAGCCTGTTCTGTGTGTTTAATGGGACATTCTGAGGGTGTTTTGTTGTGGTTTGGGGGCTGAGGGAGGCACCCCATGGAAGGGCTGGTTCACCTTGACAGCCCTGTCAGGAGACGGACCCCGTTCTCCCTTGAGGCTGCCCGCAAGGCTCTGAGGGGGCTTTTGGGGCAAAAAAACCAAAACCCAAAAGAACAGTAAGAAAAAAACCCCAACAAGAACAACAACAAAAAACCCAACAAAAAAGCAAAAACCGACAGAAAAAAAACCACACAGAAAGCGATCGCTAAAAACGAACTTGCCAAACACAATTGGGCGAGCAGACAAGACACCTGCAAGGCTTCGCCGGCACATCCCCACCTGTTCGCCGATCCTGAGGCGAGAGCGAGGGCGGGAACGCGGCCCCTCACGGCTTCCCGCCCTTTTTAAAACTTCTGAGGGCGGGAGGCCGTGAGGGGGCGGTGTTCCCGCCCTTTTTTAAGGTTTCTGGGGGCACGGGGGCCCCCCGCTTTGGGATTTCCTGCCCTTTGTAAAGTTTCTGAGGGTGAAAGTTGTGGGGTAAGGTGTTTTGACCTTTTTTTTGAGCCTTTGTAGTTCCTTTCCTCAGGGCTGCTGGGCTGTGAGGGAGTGTCTGAGAGCCGGCCCCTCAGGGCTGTGGAGAGGGACTGGTGTTCTCCCGGGAGGTTAGTGGTGTTTTCTTGGCTATGAACTCCGTATGGCCGGGAAGAGCTGTCTCCCTTCTCTGTCTCAGGAAAGTAAAAATTTATTTTTTCAATAGAGTAGCGCTCTGAGGGGCTGTTTAAGGCCGGTCCGTGCCGCCTTCCCTTGCGGCTGCCTTGCTTTTGGCTGTGGCGTTGCGTGAGGTGCGAGGTCATTCCTTTCCTTCTGCTGGTGGTTTTATATATTTAGTTATGAACTTTTACATAAATACTTGTATCTATACACACTTTATATTTGTGTATATGTATATTTGTCAGCCTGTGAGGCTGGAGCAAAGACCCTGCTGAGCACTTTCAGGCAGGTGAGGGTTAACACTCCTTGTTGACCTGATGTGTGAGGGATGATGATTGTTCCGCTTATCTTATATACTTAATAAACCAACCAGCAGGGTGCTAATAAAAGAAATAGGTATTACTGAAACTTTTTTTCTCTCACAGAAGAAAACAAGTCCATGATTTTAGTTTGATCAGACCCCACCATTGCCTTGAGGGAGTGGGGTGGGTTTAAAGTAGCTATTGAAATTATTGCTGCGAAATGAAATTTGTTTAAAAAAGCAGCAGCCCCATGGCTTTACAAAAGCGTTTTGTTAAAATCGTGCTGTTTCAGGTTGTTATTTGAGCTCTGGGCGCTGCTTTATTGAAGATATCTACTTAAAATATTACAGATATGAAATGGAAAACTGCCTCACCTTTTATTATTGGATGTTTGAACAACAAATACAGGCCACTAGAAAGTAAAAGATTTGCTTGCCGCATTGCTAAATGTGTATTATTTTTGTAGCACAGAGGGCTCTTACACAGCAGTACAATGTTATTTTTCTACCTTTGGAATTTTGTTTTTGTTACTATTCCTTCTGGTGATTAGAATTAGGCAGAGAAAAGTGGGTGTGTATTTTGTTTGAGTTTTCCTGTTTGTTAGTTTTGAAAGGGGGCCTAAATATGTGAATTGCTGGCACTTTCTCCCTGAAACTGCCTTAGCAAAGCAATCTTTGCCTGGAAATGAACACTTGTTGTTGCTGGCAGCCTTCCAGGGTGAAGTCTGTGGTGGTCCTTGACCCTGCCAGGGTTCAAGTAGCAGCATCAGCCAAAGAGGTGTCAGAAAGGCCATCTCCATTTATTGTATTATTTTATTATTTGTAGAATGATTTCCATTGTACAAAAACAAATTATACACAGTGGATATAAGCATTTGCTGATGTTTATTCATCTGAATAAAAAGAAATCATGTTAGAAGGAGAGATGAGGAGAGTTGCTTGAAAGTAGAAAGTGTAGGTTGAGAAGAAGCATCAAATAGTGTTTAAGTAACTTCCATACCCAAAACGAATAGTAATCTTGTATTAAATAGCATTAATGACTTCAAAATGGAAAGTTTCAAACATTAGCACCATATGTGTATGTGTGGATGGATCCTATGGCATCAACCAGAAGACTTTCAATGTTAATACTTTTATTACACTGATTTTATTGAATTATGTTCCTTTAAGGGCTTAGGGAAGCTGCTAATAGTTGACATGACTTGTGTTTTATTATGATTAGATCAAGCTTTTAGTATAAAGCTCAGTGAATATTGCCAGCATATTTGGCTTCTATGATAGATTAGTATCCTTCAGTTTTTCCATATGGCTTTGTCTGTTGCAGCTTTTGTGACAACTGGGCTAAATTAGTGCTAATAAATGTGAGACAAGCAAGAATGGTTAATTCTTTGTTAGAAATATTTGTTTTGTTTAAGTGGAAATGTGAATCTGTGTGAAAGGTAATTGTAGATATTTTGTCATTTCAGAGTGCCTGTTTTCAAACAGCCTGCTTGGCTTTTTGGGAACATCCTGCTTTATGCCAATTCAAGCCATCTTTTACAGCCTCTGCTGGCCTGCAGCTGTAAAAAAATAAGAGGACAAAAAGTAGTGAGTTTGTCCCATAAAATTCAGAATCGCTGAGGTTTGACCCTCGTGCTTTACTAAAAGGGTGTCCTCTATTTCCTTGCCTTATTCGTGTTGTGATTTTGAGTGTACTTAATGGCAGTAAATCCACAGTGTTACTGTAGAACTTCTCTGCTGGATGCCAACTTCACCATTTTCAGGTAAGTGCTTGGAAGGAGAGCTTTATTTTTGTTTTTTCATTGCTCAGTTCCAAAGTTAATACAATGTAACATAAAAATGTTGCTGTGGTCAGCTACTGTTACTGATGTTACAGTGTTATTTCTGTGTCAAGGAGCATTTCCATGTATACTGTTCATATGTGTAAGAGATAGGGGTAGACAACCAAGATACTTTAAATTTTATGTTCTTATAGTTTTTCAAACACTTAAATAGTCCCTACAGCCCTGTTTTACTTCTCTGTAAGCTGCTTGGGGCTTGTTGGAAATGGCAGACTCCAAGCAGGGCCACCAGGTTAGAGGCTTGTTCACAGCTCATTCAGCAGTTACTGGGTTGGTTCTTCCCTTGATGGAGGTGCCAGATTTGGGGGCCCAAATGAGGTATTTAACTACAGGGTTTGAGTATGAAACCTTTTTGTGGCATGCCAGATTTCATGTTATCGGCTGTGTGATGGAATATGGTCAACCTATGGTGCTTGGAAGGATTTGTCTCGTGGTTGACAGTGGCTCTCAGAAAGAGAATATGCATTAATAAGACTTTTTAGTCTTTCTAAAAGGATAGCCTTAATGAATACTGGTAAATCAATTTAGAATTATTCAGATACATTAAAGCAAACCCAGACCTCTCTGGTTTGTCTGTGACAGAAATGGAGACTGGTGAGTCAGTAAGGGAAATCAGCTCATTTTCTTCATGTGATGTGTTTTAGCAGAACCACATTACATCATCCTGATTTGTGATGGGTGATTTCTAAGTCTGAAGTAGACCATGAGGAGTATAAAATCCTTCATGGTTACAATTTTGTTCTGCACTGATGCTCAGTAAAGCTTAATATTCATTGCAGTTCCTCCCTGAAAAGGATGCGAGTTGTGTTGCTGGTTTAGCACCATTTTCCAGCTGAAGTTTTAGACAGAAGGGTGATAATGTCTGTGCATGCTACGAAATTGATGCTGTGCTGCAGAACTTGTTTTGGCAACATCCAATAAGGGTGAATTTCTATCTGCTTTAATTCTCCTAAGTTAAAGGGGAGAAGACAGAAAAAGTTAAACATTAAGGTAGTGTTAATTTTGTACTTCTAAACCAGTAGATAAGCTTTTTCAGATTGATACTTGGAAAAGAAATTGCTTTAGTGGAAGAGTTCTATATTGAGTAAATAAAAAAAAAAAAAAAAAAAATCTTTTTGCCCAGAAAATAAATTATATGACAGAAACAAAATCAGTTCCTAGTATTTCTCTTCTGTCTGATGGATGTCTGACAGGACCTATATTCTGTCTTGCCCATGACTAAAGCACAAAGTGAAATATTTACTTGTCTTTCATGGCAAATATGTATTCTTGGTTGCTTGTTATTTTATTACCTTACCTGAGCTGTGCTGGCTTTGCTACCTTTTCCCTGCAGCCCCATCTTTGCACAGCTCAGCTGAGCGGTTTTGGCTGAGCCAGGAAGAAAAAGGAAGCAGAGACTCTAAACCTTTATCTCATATAACTACGATGGGGAGTGTCCTTGCTATCCCACTGAGGTCGCTGTGTTGCATGGAAAGGATGGGTACAGATCCTAAAACCACATTGCCACACTTCAATCCCATTCAGAATGGGCTCTCCTCAGAGATAGCAAGTATCCAAGGTCTAAATTCATATCAACGTGGTAGTCTCTATTATGTCTTATATTTACCTGGGAATATGAAAGAGTTGCGTAAAATGAAAACATTAAAAAAAAAACCCAATTGGTTCATCTATTCTTGTCTGCACTGTGGGGCTAGCTGGTAACACTGTAATTATCTCATGCATGAAAATCCTGCTTTCAGGTCATTACACTTCTTCAGGCCTGGTATAGTACACAAGACTATCACGATTAAATGACGGGACTAGATTAAATGTGAAATGCCAACTTGTAAAGGAATTGGCTGGCTCTATCCAGGGGCATTATTTTATTAATCTGAAAGCATAATAAACCTTGAACTTCTACAGTACAAATGCATCTGCATAATTGCTTACTGCTGTTGGGTATTTTTCTTCAACAAAGGCAATAATTCTAGAATGCTTAAACTGAGCTTTTTCATGGTTAAAAGGAAGGTTGGACTAAGGTTTGGCATGGTCTTAGTCCTGTTTTGATCTCAGGTCTAAAATGTACTGTTTCTCATAGGAATAATAGGCAAATTTTAAATATACTTCAAGGACTGTATTATTCATATATTCTTTGTTTAGTTCTTTCCCTTATTTTATTTATTTTATTATTTATTTATTTCTTATTATTAGCTTTTGATTCAGTTCTGTACTGTTTTTTCTGTTAGAACTGCCATTTTTTATTAAACCTAGGTATCTTTCCATTAGTCTCACAGATGTGCTAAGGCTTAATGATACAAATATGTATGATTTCTCTTTAACTTGGTTGCTATTATAATGTGACAGGGGCAAAATCCCAGTGTTTTGGTTCTAAATGAATACTTATCTATGCCTTTTCCTCTGATAGATTTATTACTGAGGGACACTCTTGAAAGATGAAGATTGGTGCTTTGGTAGTACATCCAGAGACATCTCCTCCTTGCAATTTGCTCTCTTCTGCCCTGTGCTGCAGATTTCTATTCCTCTGTTCCGTGTAGGTTTGAAACTGTTGCTATTCAGATGTTGCCTCCACACATGGCATTCAAACTGAAGCTTCTGAGTGTCAAACTGTTAAATCCTGTTCAGAGAAGCTGTCTGACAGCGCTTGCTCATCGGTGGTTGATGAACATTGCTCTTACAGGCTCTGTTTAAAAAACCCTCAGCCCTTACTGCAGTTTTTCTTTTCCCACTCGTGATTCAACAGAGTAGAATGTCACTTGTTGATAATGGCATAGATCAGTTGTCAAACTCCAAGGCTGAATTAGCAGAAATATTAAAATTCTCTAGGTTTGGGGTTTTTTTGGTGGCAAGGATTTGAGG
This sequence comes from Cyanistes caeruleus, assembly GCF_971803275.1. NCBI lineage: Eukaryota > Metazoa > Chordata > Aves > Passeriformes > Paridae > Cyanistes > Cyanistes caeruleus. The sequence continues at coordinate 37,068 of NW_028256000.1, read as the reverse complement.
TGAGAAGCTGCCAGCTCCTGTCATTACCAAGGTCTCAAATTTGCACTTCTTTTTTGAGTGCAACGGGATGTTTTAGCTTGTTAACAAAGTCTCTTTGACTTGGCAGATGACAGGTGGCTTCTCCAACACAAGTCTTCATAAAAAAGTTAGGGGCTTTTTTTTTCCACAGATGTTAATTGAATACAAAAGTCCTAAAAGCAGCATTTCTGTGAAATTTTCAGGGACATTGATCTGAGGTTAGTGTTACAGTGAGGAGATGAAAATCTTTGAATTTCCACTTACAGGAACTGCAAAGTAGTACAAAACATGGGACTCAAACATTAAATGAGATCAAGGGAGATTTACATCCCTGTTGCACATACTAAATTTGTGTTTTGTGCATTTGGGAAGTGTGGCCTTCTTGCCTTTCTTCTCCCTCAGCAGTGAGCATAATCGTCTTTCTTGTAGATACTCCAACACCCAACCAAAGTAAATATTTAAGAAACAGATGAAAAGAGCAGGCAATTAGCTCCCCTTCTGGTGGCTCTAAGTGCATAAAGCTGCCTAATGCTTTGCTTGCTCCTTCTCCTCACTTTCAGATTCAATTTTTTTGCCTCCTTTGGCTGTGAGCCGCAGATGGTCACAGAGAATAGATGCAAAGCAAACAGATACTGTACAAGGCTGAAATCTTTTGGCACAGGAGTCCCCATCTTGCTGAACAGGAACTGGCAGCTGGCTCTCTCTCCCAGGACTGCAAGTCCCAGCTGGGGTAGGCACAGAGGGAGATGAAGCCAGGTGTTCATGGTCTCTAGCAAAGTGCTCTAAGAACTTTGGGAAATGTGAATAAATCTCTTGTGTGCTGAAGAGAAAACGAGTCAGTGTTTGGGTACAAGAAAACAAGTATGTCTTAGTCCAGGTGGCAGTGATCTTCTGAATCACTGGGATTGCAGATTTCCCTAGAGCTACAGGCATCCTGTTGTTCCTCACAATTCAGCTTTCCCTCTTGTGGGACTGAGGTATGTCCTTGAGTGCACATCACAAATCCTTGTCTTTGGCACCTCGTTTTCTGTGTGTGGAAGAGGAGGATTTGTATACTGACAATGTCATGAGCTAAGCTGCTTTAGCCGAGCCTTAAGTCATAACATGTCAAAATCTGAGTGCTCACATGAGCACAAACATGAGTAAAATGACAAGAGCTGCCTAAGAATGAGCGAGACTTGGTAGTGTGCAACAAATCATTTCTATGCTGATCACTAAAAGTCGTCCTCTAATCCCATTTTGGGAATCATTCACTTAGCATTATTCTCTTCTGTTGTACACAAACCTGCCTCCTATCCAAGGCTGTATTTTCTCCTATGACCTGGTGTGAAGTTGCTGTCTAGGCACTGGTGACCTACTTTTGGGAGAGGCATCAGGGAGGAAGGGAAAGAAATGAGGTGAGCTGTGTTTTCATAGTCCATCTCAGTGACCCAATGCAGTGCAGTCTGTCTGAGTTGCTGTTGGGTGGCTGTGTAGAGCAGCAGCAAGGTTAGCAAGCTTATGCGACTGTGGTGCGGTGCCTCTGCCCCTTGTGATGTGTCGACTTCTCCAGAGTGACAGCAAGTCAGGAGCTGAAAAATTTGGAAATATTTGCCCAGTGTGGTCCAGCTGCCAGGCATCACAGTGTCTTAATGAGCTTGTTGTCCTTCTCAGTTTCTTTGGGACAGTGAGCCAGGCAAACCAGGAATCATATTCCTTATGATGCTTAGGTGTTCATCTATGCTCAGGTGTAGTTTATATTACAGCAGCAAAAATACTTTTCTGCTTTGCAGCTTCAGAGGTTTGCATCAACAGAGAAAGAGCAACATAATGGGGTTGAGGTTTGCTGCTCATTACACAAGTTCAGAGTTCTGATTTAACAAATGCTTGGCTTTTACCAGGTGCTTGGAAAAGTGATGGGCAAGAGGCTTCAGCATTTCCTGCTTCAGCAAAGATTTGATTCTTAATCTTAATTTGAGAAATTCTCCTTTAAATCAAGTCCACTTCTATTTTTCTTTTCCTCGGTCTCCCTCAACCATGGTTTTGTACCTTGTGTCCAGTTCATAGCATTAAGTCAGAGGTCAAGGTCTCCTTTTAGTGTGTGTCCATATAATACAGAGAAAAGCTGACATCTTGTTAATAGCTTTTAGTTGCTGTTACAGGGACACCCTGATAAATACCATCCAGGTCAGCACAGTGTCTGTTTGAATGTATTCTGTAAAGCAGTTGTTATTATATAGAAGTTAATTAGTACTAATTAGTTTCTCTGTTGACAGAGTTGTAAAGAAGCCAAGTAATTTTTTTTCCTTTTTTAGTGGTGTCCTTTGCTGTGATAAAGCCATGTTGGTACATTTGCACTTCTTAATTTTATTCTCCAGGACTTTCACCAATGCACAAAGTACTAAAAGCTTTTCTAGAAGTAACTATCAAGCAAAAAAATGAATAATTTACCATATTAGACAATTATCCTGCCAAAGAGCTCTGTGTGACCAGACACCATGCTTGGCATGAGGAGTATATCCACTCTGTAAGAAATCCTTTTGGGTGTTCCCTTCAACACCAGCAAAATAAGAATGATTGAATACAACTGTACTCAATATTAAAACTTATTTTGGACCACGATCATATGAAAATAGGAAAAAAGCTATCTGGAAACTTTAGTTAGTCATAATTCCAATTCACTAATATAAAAGGTGTAGTTTAACTTTCATGACACTGAAACTACAGCTGTTTTCTCTCTAGTGTTACATGAGCAGCTTGTGTAGTTGTCTGTTACTTGGTAATGCTTGCATTCCTGAATCCAGAAGATGTTTGGTAACTGAAGGAGCCAAATGCAGCTTAAATTGCTGGTATTGTTTTGCTGGACTGTAAAATTGCAGGATAAGAAATATTTGGGCAAGTGGAGCCTGGTGCTGTTTAGTGTTTGTTTTTGCTTGCATAAACCATCCTCCTTTTCAGAGAGTAGACTGATGAACTTTGCAGTATGTGTGCAATTTTAAAATATTTGTTTTCGGTGACAAATAATTCTCTCTAGATTTTGTTTCCTGCATGTACCCATTTGCATTTTAAAAAAAAAAATTATGGATGTTTTTTTCCTTTGTGCAACATGGAAGTCTACATCTTTCACTATAATAAAGTGCTGTACTTGAGGTGAGTGGGAAAGGTTAAGAAAAATCATGAAGGGTGTTAGTTTGAAGTTACTTGAAGGCTGTCAAGAAATCAGTTTGGTCTCTAGAGCAATCATGCTCACTCTCAAGATAATACCATTTTATAAATATTCTACTTGCTTATATTCCTTCCAGTGTTGAAACAAGTCATTTCTATGCTCAGCCAAGCTGTAGGTCCTAACACAGATTTCCTCTTAACGTGGATTTGCTTCACGTTGTCTGGATGATGCGGTGAGTTCTTGAAGCCAGTCTGAAAGGCAAAAGCCTGGGTTTAAACAACACTGATTTGTCAGGGACTGGTGGAAATGAGTTTGCCAAGGCTGTATCAAGTGTAAGAATGCCAGACAGATTTCAACTTCTTTGCAGTTTAAATCTAGTTCAGCTGGACTGTCTCTTGGTTTGGTGTGTTGAGTGCATCTCGCCTCTTTCTAATCTCAGTTTAAATGGCAGATAAAATTTCTGCTGTTGGTGACTACAGTCAGTGTGGTTTTGGTTATTTATGCAGCTTCAATTACAGAGCTTGTGTACAGTTTTAGATTTTAGGGGTTGACATCCGTGTGTACAATTGCAGTCGCACTGATGATGCAGTTAGTAAATATTTGCTGTAGTCCCTGTGACTTGAAGCCATTTCTGTAAGAAAACAGTGAGTACTTGTTCTTTGTAGTTTACAGTCATGGAGCAAAATTGATTTAATTGTTTTCTCCACCAATTTGTTTCCTTTGTGTTTTCTAGCTTCTCCCAGTTTAAGGTGAGCTTGTTTAGCTTTTGAAATGAAAATTTTTAGGTTTTTTTCATGCTTTTTCTTGCTTAAATGCAAAAGGAGCAGCCCTAGATGTGTAGAAACTGGATATATAAGGAAGGTTGTAATATTTAAGTGTCCAAGTTTCTGATTGAGACTAAATGGTTTTTTTGATTAGTTGCCTAACTAGTTGGTTTTGCCACCTGAGAAGAAACTGGGAGATAATTTTGTTTGCTTTTTCATGCAATTATCGAATATGATGTATCCTGAACTATTTCCAATATTTTTGTAGGTTATTAGTTTCAGGAACAGTGGATATAGTAGTTGAGCAGCATTCTTAAATAATATCAAGGTAGTTTCTTTTATGATGAATGAAAAAAGGGACATTTCCATTTATTCCCATTTTGTTGACCTGCTGCCTGGAAGAAAAGCACAGAGAGAGGGCTTTTAGCTTGTCACCCTGCTAATATTTAGTAATGTAACAACATAAACCTTTTTTATTTGATGGCTGATGTCTGCTGCCATCGATTCAATCACCACCTGTGGCTGACTGGAAGGAAAGAAATTTTTGTGTCTTTTCCTTTTAGACAGACAGATATGAGGAGAGGAGGAGTGGGGCTGGATTATTGTTTCTTAGCTACATCTGTGGTGGTGAGCTCTGACTAAATGCTGAATGCCTTGAGTTAGGATGAGGGAGGGATTTGTTCCCTTCCCTTTTGTTTTTCTCAGGATTGAAGGACTTGCTGTGCTCTGATGCTGGCTCTTGATACTGCCAGGGCTAAGAGAAGAGAAATGGGGATTGAGTGAGGGAAGTTTTGATTTGGAATAAGTTACCAACAGATCCTGAACCCCCAAAACATAAGGTACACGTTCAGCTGATTTTTTGGTACCATCTTAAATTGCAACAAGCAATCAGCGAATAACGAAGGAAGCTGGCACTGAGCTTTACGTTCCATGGCATGACAGTAATCCTTCATGGGAAACACAGGAGATTGCAGAAATTGTGTGATGCATCTCTGCACAAGCTCCTGTTTTCTTTGCATGATGGCTGCTGTGGAAAATGCCAAGTTTTAAACTTCCTTGTTACACTCATGGCTGAGGTTTGTAAGAAGTAATCATGGCTGTGTACATCTCTCTATGTGCTGTAAACTTTGGAGCTGTATCTTTTTCAATGCTTACCTGCTAATGATAAGAAAAGAGAAGCTTGTTTTTCCAAGTAGAATTGTTTTATAGCAGATTAGCCTGTTAAAAATTCAGTAACGTGGCATCATTAGTTTTAATTATTTGAGATGCCATAATTAATCACTCAAGTATCCATGTATATTAACAGTGTCTTTTTAATATCCTGCCTTTGTAGGTGTGAGAGTTGTGTCTTCTGACAGGGATAAAAACAGGGAACAATTTTGTTTGCTGTTATTTAGCACGACAGGCCTCTTAGCTTGTCAGTTGACCAGCACTAAAAGTCCTGGAATGTATTCCATGTTTTCTTAGAAGTCTATATTATACAGTATATACTATATATTTATTCTTCTATAATAGAATTGCTTAAAAAAAACCCTGAAGGCAAGAAGAATAGGAGAAATTGATTTTGTCTTGTCCAGTTATTTGGATAAGTAAGTTAATGCATTGTGGTGTAGCCCCTGTTTAATAAACCACCTTTTATTACTGTGGTAAATGTCATTTTACATGAGTTTTAACCTCTTCCTTCTACTGAGCAAGTCCCAGTGTTGAGTGGTAGAGCTCTTTCCTTCAGAGCCAGCTGGTGCCTCAGGACCAGAGCACATTACCCAGGCACTGTGAATGCTTGAGCAGGAGAAGTTATCCTACTTGCTGGGCCTCCTAAGCCTTGAAATCCTTACATCTGTAGATTTCTGTGCTTGTCGGTCTCCTTGGATGTGGAGAATTATGTGGGGAGGTGTAAGTTTCTTTGGAGATAAGAAAAGCTGAGAATGTAGTGCCTTCTCCCCTACAGAGAAGAGTTGTTTTCCTGTAGCTGAAGTTATGAGGTCTCGCTCCTTAATAAGGATTTTGTAGGGCAAAAAAAGAGTGAATATTCTAGCAGAGGTGACTTTTGAGCTGTAGACTGTCAGTGTCTCTACATCTGATAAGCTAAAGAATTTAAAGATGAATTCCCCCCTCCTTTATGGAATGGAGATCTGAGTCTTCTCATTGGTGTCCTTCTACCATTTTACATTGCAGATGCATTTTGATTCTGAATGTTTGCTGAAATTTTAGCAATGCCTTATATTGTGTGAAAAATGAAGTTGTGTGTTTTCTTTGCATAAGGAAATGCTTTGGATGATATCTTTTCAGTGTGTTTAAGAGAAGATACAAAGTTGCATTAAAATGAACTTCATACCTTCATGTTACTGCATCATTCAGAATTTCTATTTTGGCCAACCTTTGTTTCTTTCAAGGAAATTTTTTACTGCTATGGTTAAAGTGTGAGAAATGCAGTGTAGAAACATCCCAGAAGGTTTTCAATGACTTTCATCTGTAAAACTGAACAGGTAAAAGCTGGTAAAATGCACATTTCAAATGGTTCTAGAAGTAATGTACTTCATCTTGAGAAAAATAATTTATTTTGGTATGAAGTCTGTATTGTAGCCGTGAGGTGCAGAGTGTTAGCAGCAAACTTGGTGGCTCCCCTTAGCAAGACCCATAGAATTGCATCAGGTGACCTATTGAGATAAAGTCAACCTACACTCAAGTTGTTGATTATTTCTAAGTGGAGAAAATGTAGGGTTTCTTTGTCTCTAAAAGACTGGAAAAGAGCTTCTGTCATTGCCAGCACTACCAAGGACATGTCATTGTTCAATTGGTGTCTTTTTCAGCTTTGAACAGGGCTCTTTGAAAGTGATTGACGCCTGCCAATGAAGTCCTTGGCTCCCGAGCTTGTAACATCACTGGTAATTTAATTACATGGAGAGGTAAGAGCTTGCTTGGAGAAATATGAAGATGGACAGGAATGTGATTTTTGTCACATCACGTTTTTTCTTTCTCTAATTCATCTCAAGTTGTTATCACAAGCCCTGTCTTGACATGGACTACTTAGAGTAATTGCCTGAATTTGCCTGCTTCATAGCTTTATTTTAAGGCAGTTTGGATTACTGAGTTTTTGGGTGGTTTTCAAGATGGTGAGCTACTTTGCAGAAGTGTCTTTCAGGAAGTATGTGCCAAAACAATTAGTCCATTATTTCTGCTTCCAATCCAATGTTGTCAAGGTCTTGCAGATTTGAGGAACTAAACTTGAACTTAATAAGCTTGTGTACCGTTTCTAGGAGGAGATCGAGTGAATGAAATGGCTTGAGACAAGCTCATAGCTTCAAGACAGGTGAAATCCTGTCTGTCAGACATTAAACATCAGGTTAGCCTTTGGAGGGACCCATTCCTGGTTTATCCCGAAGGGCTGCGGCCCATGAGGAAGACCCCTGCTGAAGTAAAGGGGAAATACGAGGAAGGAACAAGAGGAAAGACACTATTTTGATTAAACACATCCCCCCATTCCTCATGCCCTCTGTGCCACTCGGTTGTGGGAGGAGGAGGTAAAGAAATAGGGAATGAAGGATTGGTGTTTGCTCTGGAAAGAAGGGATGGGGAGGTTATTTTAACCTTTTTCTTTTAGTTTTTTTCCTCATCATCCATCTTTATTTTTAACTGGTGATACATTAAACTAATTTATCCTTAGATCTGTTTTGCCTGTGATAATAAGTGGAAAATAATCACCCTGTCTTTATCTTGACTCAAGGGCTTTTTCATCTTACCAGCCTGTTGTGTTGTGGAGAGAGAGTGGCTGGCTGGGTGTGGGGTCCTCACATCTGGACAACATCAACTTGCCACAACTATTTGATGATGAGATGAAGGAATAGATATATATATATTTTTTAGGTGTTAGTCCTTAAATTTGGTGTAAACCTGCTTGGTAGGATTAGTGTCCCAGTCATAACTTCTTTCATTGTTTCTCCTAAAGGAGTAGCTTTGAAGGGTGAGAAAAATCCCACCTTGCCCAAGCAGACAAGTGTAATTGGAAACACAGGTGGTATTTCCTGTTCTCTGCAGCAAGAGAACTTTGTCTCCCCACAGATTTACAGCCCCATGACAATCATTTAATCACATTTATCTAAAATCATAATTGCCATTTCTTCAGTTGCCGCTGTCTTTCTTTCCCCCCGCCACCTTTATGAGTGCGGGGGGGCCGCTGCTAGAACTCAGATCGGGAGCGCAGCACGGCAAGCGCTCTCTCTCCTTCCCGCGTCTCCCTGCTGGAGCGCGGGGGGAGCGTGAGGGCGAGCCGTCTCGCGCACGCGCGGGGCGAGCGAGGCCGCCGGCCCCCACCCCGCGCTTTCTCGACGGTGCTTCGGACGCGCGGGGGGGGCGATGCCTGCCATGGGCCTGGCCCCGGCTTCTGATCTGGGCTTGGGCTCGGCTTTTTCAGGGTTCTCGCGGCCGGCCGGTGGCCGGCCGGTGGCGGCGGGCAGGCGCAGGGGGAGCGAGGTTGTTGCTCTCCTTCCCCCCGCCGCTTCTCTGCCGGGGGGAACCGTGCGCCCCGCCACGTTGGTACACGGGGGGTTTGCTTGGGCAGCCCCCCCCCCCCCCCCCGGCGGCGGTGGCCCGTGGCATTCTGGACCCGCGCTCGGACTCCTCGGCGGGGCCCTGCGCGCCGGGGGCTGAAGAGAGGCCCCTCTGCTGGCAAAACCCGCGCGCTGAGCTCCGCGGATGGCGAGCGCTTAAACCTCTCTGGAGAGGGAGATCTCTGGGCCGCAGATTGCTCTCGCTCGCCGCCAAAGTCCTCTGAGGGTCCGGGCAGAGTTAAAAGAGCACTATGCAGCTCATCCACGGTTTCATCTCCCGGTCCCTTATCTTGTACAACGGAGGAACTTTCGGCATCAAAGTTTCTCATCCCGGTTTTACTGTCCGCAGACTGGCTCTGTTTCAGCGCTTTAAAAAGCACTCCCCAGGTGGCTGCCAGGCTACACACGCTGATATCTCCGTTAATGAATTCTGACTATAAATGGTTCTCTATCGACAGCCAAAGTTCGAGATCAAAGGCATTGTCCATAGTTATATCAAAATCTTGCTCTTTCACCCACTGAAATAAAGCACGCATGGCATCTTCAGAAACACTGAGTCCCATGCGGGGCAGGGCATCCTGCCATGCAAGGTAGGCAAGCTGTTCATCAGCTGAAGTACAGTTCCCCATTATGAGGACTTTATCTTGGCGGCTCCGTGAATGCAATTATGCACACGCTATCGGCTCAGACCCGGGAATTTTGAGCTCTGCTTCGCCAAGATGGCCGTTCCAAGCCCGCTCACCGGCAGGGCTCCACTATCCCGTTGGTTTCCAGAACCAACTTCCTCTAGGAAAGCCCGGGAGAATTCCACTTACCCCTCTAGGGGGAAGGGCTGGCTTTTTCCCGCTCGCTGCTTACCCTCAGGGGATTAGCAGATCACGTCGGTTGCTTTCTGACTTCGGGGGTCAGCTGCACTTCACGTCGGGTTACCGGACCTCAGGGGTCGGTTCAACTTCACGTCGGGCGGTCACCAGATGTCGTTTTGATTGGGAACGGCTAGAAAGAACGACACTGGACTCTCAAGGGAGTCACAACACGAGAATTCCTTAGTTTATTACTTCAGGCCTGTCTTATAGACAGATACGTGGAAAGTACAGAAAGGAAACTCTTATTGGTTAGCAAAGTGCTACATCACCATCATTGGTCAGGGGCACTCTGCCCCCCTGACTCTCTCCTGCAAGAGGAAACAAGAGGCTGCAAAACAACACCTGCAAGGCTGTTTAGTGTCCCTGAGAATTGTTTTAATTCCTTCTCATATTTTTCCCAGGATACTTTCTCAGGCAGCCTGAGGAGCCATGCGGCCTGAAATTTGTACAGGCACTGTGGTTCAGATTTAGCATCCATAACCGCACAGCATGTGCTGTACAGGAAATTGCACATGAGGAGCTGCAGACACTGAAGAGAAGATGTGGGTTTCTTTTTGTAGTCAAGGCCCCCATAGTGAGATTGCTTTTCTTCATTTTATACAGATTGAGCATGGTTGTGAAACACAATGGAATGAGGCAGTAAATGGGCGATGAGCTGTTTTGCTGACGTGCCAGTACTAAAAAGACCACTCCTCTTCCCTAGTTCAGGATAATACTGGAGGTTTTCTGAGCAATTACTTGATTCAAACATTCATTGCTTATGAATGGCATTTGCTTCAGAAAACTGCATAGAGATCTAATGAAATGGTAATAAAATAATTCATGCATACCACATAATATAAATTATTGTGCAGCACAACCATTCAGTTTTTGAAAAAAAAATAGAAGAATAGTTCCTATTTAAAATACCATTATTTCTATGAAAACAGAAGGTGCTTTTGAGCATTTTCTCTGACAGAAAGCAGATTTTAATAATTAGCTCAGAAACTGAAGCTAATATTTTTAAAGTGTTGTGCAAAAGAAAAAAAATCACCTTAGCAGTGCACATTTCATTATAAAAACGCACTATAAGCAGTTCATGCTCTTAAAATGTAAAATAGGAAGTGGCCTATATTATGAAGTTCTTGACAGCTCTAGACAGAGTAAAAGGATTAATATTTATGCAAAGTCTTAATCCCGTGAAAAGTTATATCTTGATTGATATCACCTTTGCAATTCTGTTGGAAGAACACCCACAGCAGATATTAATATCTGCTTTGTGGTGGTTTAAATCATAAACTTGAAGGTGTAATTGTTAGCAAAATTTCTTCTGTGTCTCTGCACGAGACTGTGCCACAGCTTAATGTGTATGGTGGCACTTAAGCAACTACTTATTTGTGTATTTCTATTCACAGCACCAACAAAGCACTTCAGTTATCACTGAAAGAATATTTGGCATTAAGAAACTAGGACTATGACAGGAGTGTTGGAACAAGATTGTCTTTAAGGTGCCTCCTGACACAAAAGCTTTTGAGGTTCTTTAATTAAAGTCTGTAGATATGGAAGTGCAGTGAGACAAGTTATACCAAGAGTTTCTTGCTAAATTCCTAAAACTGGAGATTCCCAGCCTATAAACTCTTGTGTTTTTCAGTAAGCCAGGTAGGAATCTTGTGTAGTGTTTTAGATTGAAGCAGCCAAAAGTGGTAAATGATGAGTGAGGCTTACTGCCAAGGTTGGGGCATGAAATAGAAGGTTATGACTTGTATGTGAAGATGCAGGCTTTCAAATTTGAAGCCAATATTCCCACAGGCAAACAAATCTAAGACAGTAAAAATCAATTTTTCTTCTATCATTTTTCTTCTCCCGTTTAAATTGAAATACAGCCTTTGCTTTCAACAGGAAAAAGTAACTAATTGGTTCAATACCATAGCACATGTTTTAATATTATTCATTCAGACCCAGCTCTGTGATAGTTTGGAACTGGCATGTACTTACAGAAGGATAGTTTCCTGAGTCCAGTGCACTGTTTGATTGTGCACTTCCCATTAGTGGGTTAGTGCATGCTAATTTTCAGGGAAAAATGATTCAAGGGCCTGAATTCAGCCCTTGCCTGGATGCCAGGGGAGACATCCCTGGATTTGTCTCCAGACAGCTTTCCAGGGAAGATCCTGCTCCTTTCCTGGTGCCCCAGAGTGCTGCAAGCCCCCCGTCCTGGGGCCATCGTGATGCCTGCTGGGGCCTTTAGGGTCCCCCCTAAAGTGCAGACAGGGTTTGACTGCAAACTTCCTTGGAAGGTGGAGGCAGGTGAATATTGTCCACCTTCTTCTTTCCTGCTGCCCTCCACCCTCTTGCAAAGCCTGCTGGGGCACTCGGGCTCTCCATTGCAGGCAGTCTGGAGCTGCCATGCAAAGCCATCTCCCAAGGAGTCCCCAGGTCTCAGGTGCAACCTCAAGAAAATGACACAGCAACGTGTAGAAAACGTGAACTTTATTCACTTGACTACTTCTAAAATCTACAATCCAACGTTACTAGAAGACTATGGGGTAAGAATCTTAAGGCTAAAAAACTTCAATACTTCAACTGTTTAGAACTGAACACTAAGGGAAAGGTCAACTTCTTGGGGGAAACGTGGTGGGGAATCGAACAACAACAGAGGTGTGGCTAACTTGTAAGGTGGGGAACGTCGCAGTGCCTGGGCTGGGCACTGATCACCCATTCCCCATAAGGTTCTGTAGATGGAGCGCAACGCTGGAAGTCAGAGCTGGGGGGTGGTGCAGAGTCTCCTGTCAATGCCCTCTTTTGCCGCCATCTTGGTGGTTGGTTGAGGACTGTCACGAAGGAGCAGCCGCATCAGGTCACGGTTGTCCATCAGCAGCTGCATCAACTCGGTGGGACAGCCGAGTCTTGGATGGCGGCGGGGCCCCGCACGGCCCGAAGGGCTCTGGAGATTCCGCTGCAAGGCAAAGCACAGGGATCCCCATGGAAGAGGCAGAGGGGCGGAGCGGGGCCGGCACCTGTGGGGCTGCCTTTGGCCTGGGAGACAGAGGCTCGGGCTGAGTTGGGCTGGGCTGGCCCGGGGAAGAGGCTGCAGCAGGCAGAGCTCTGCCGCCTCTGCTTGGTGCTGTCCATGGGGCTCAGCCCCTGGGCCGCATTCCCCAGCCAGGAGCTCAGGCCCCTTCTGCCGCAGGGCATTGGCCAAAGGGTGCCCAAGAGGCCCTCAAGGTCTGCCCCATCCCTGCCTGAACCCCCACCCCCTGCCTCACCTCTCGCCAGCGTCTCTGAATTCTTCTTCCAAGGGCCCATCCCATGGCCATTCCTATGATGAGCAGGTCGATGAGCAGGAATGTCCTGGCCGCCCACCGGATGCGCTCAGGGTCCGTCTCGTCCAGATGGCAATCCTTCAGAACCAGAGGAGAGGCATCCGCGCTGCGCTCGGGTTTGCTCACAGGGTCGAGGGGATGGGCCAAGAGCAGCAGCACGTAAAGCTGCAGCAGCGTGGAGGAGCCGTGAGCAGCCATAGTGCTCTGCCAGCAGCACCGAGGCTCTGGGCGTCTCTCTGCGAGCAGCTGTGCCTGGGCTCTGGGGCGCAGCAACAGCTGGGGACAGTTGCCAGCCAGCGTGCCGTCCCCAGAGGCTGTGATGTCACAGAAGCACAGAACGCCCTGGCTGCAGAGAGCCCTGAGAGAATGTTGAGTCCAAGCTGGGAGCCATGGCGGCAAGCATGGCCAGCAGAGCGGGGCGCGAGTGCTGCGGCCTGGCTTGCCTTGCACCTGTGCCACAATGATGACTCCAGCAGCCCCCTGTCAGGCCATTGCAGAATCTGATGGCCCACGCTGGGCACAAGTTCTTCCCAATGGCCAGCGTAAACCTCCCTTGGCCCAGCTTCCAAGCCTTGTTGGCTTCTGCTCTCTCTTGTCCTTGCCTGTTGGGGAAGGTGAAACAGGGAAACCTTATGAATGTGATTGTTTGGCACTAGATTGTGAAAATATGAAGGCTAGAATCAAAGTAGAAATGAAAGCCTGCTTTGAGTTATAGGATACTGAGTACTGGTTAACCAAAGAACAATAGCCTAGCCAGCTAGAGGAGAATCCCTGTTGATAAAACAATGTCCTTCTGCTGATAAGAAGAGTCCAAAAGTAAAGAAGCAAGGAAAGAACTTGTAAAGCTCTGTAGAGTATAAAATGCAACACTGTATGTTAATATAGGGAAGCCCATAGGTTGTATGTAAATTCTTTAGTGGGTGTGTCTCATGGTGATTGGCTTCTGGTAGTTAGAATATTCACGATAGAAAAAGATATATTGGATTGTAACAAGAACTTCGCTCTCTTTGCTCTTTACTCTTTACTCTTACCTCTTACCTCTTGCCTCTTCTCTCTTCCCTCCTCCCTTTACCCCTCTCCCCCCTCTTAACTCTCAGCCCCCTTCTCCCTGTTCCTACCCCTCTCGCCTTCCCTGCTCTTTCCCTCTGTTGCTCTCTTACTCCCTCCCTCTCCCTTCCAACCTCACCTTCCCTGCTCTACCTGGTCTCTCTCCCCTCCCCCGGACCACGTGGACGCCAAGGCTGGTGGCGGACATGGGTCTCCCCTCCTTTTACTCTTATAATAAATCGCTTATACTTGAACAGCTTGACCCTGGAGAAGTCTCTCACCGCGAGCGAGTGTTTTTGCAACTCCAATATTTGGCGCCCAACGTCTGAGACCCGTCCCACGCCTTCTCCATCGGTGAGACACTTCTCCATCACTGGTAACTAGAAAGACTGGTTTTTCACCCTTTAAGGCCGTCTAGAGTGCAGTTTATGCGGCTGATCACCGTAACACTGTAACTTTCCCCTGTTCCGCGGCACCCTCGGCCACGGGCCGGCTGTTGCTTAGCAGCGTCAGCTCCGGAGCTTTAGAGGTATCCACCGCGTGGTTTATTCGGGGTGCAGGTTGCCAGGCGACCTCGGCACCCCTGGTTTCCGCAGGGCCCTGTGGCACTGAGAAGTGTGGCGAAGCCGCATCTCTTCTGTGCTACAAGGGATACCCCCCCGCGTGGTTTTTTCGGGGTGCCGGTTGCCAGGTGACCTCTGCACCCCTGGTTTCCGCAGGGCCCTGTGGCATTAAGAAGTGTGGCGAAGCCGCATCTCTTCTGTGCTACACGGGACCCCCCCCCTGCGTGGTTTATTCGGGGTGCAGGTTGCCAAGCGACCTCTGCACCCCTGGTTTCCGCAGGGCCCTGTGGCACTGAGAAGTGTGGCAAAGCCGCATCTCTTCTGTGCTACACGGGACCCCCCCCCTGCGTGGTTTATTCAGGGTGCAGGTTGCTTGGCAGCGTCTGAACCCCTGGTTTCCGCAGGGTCCTGTGACACGAGAGAGGGTGGCAAAGCCACGCCTCTTCTGTGCTACACGGGACTCCCCCCCTGCGTGGTTTTTTCGGGGTGAAGGTTGCCAGGCAGCGTCTGAACCCCTGGTTTCCGTGGAGCCCCCGTGGAGCTCAGGGGGGCGTTGCAAGGCGACGTCTCACCTGGGCTGGACGGGGAAAGCCTCTACGTGGTCGAGCGAGGGGTAAACGCTGCCACAGCATCTGCACCCCGATCTCTCTAAAAGTTTTTCCACTGCAGTGTCCAAACCGTAGTTTTTAGACGGCTGTGCAGCGTGGTTATGTGCGAGTATTACTAAGTGACACCAGAGAACGGACAGGAGGTGCCTGGCCAGCACCCATCGCCCGAGCTCTGAGAGACGAGCCAACATCATTTAAATAAGAGGTGAGTCACAAACCAGTCTATCATGGGTCAAAGCTATTCAACCCCAAACAAAAAGCTGTATAAGCAACTAAAATTCTTACTGAAAGCCAGCCAAAGTAATTTGCCTAAAAGAGAACTAAAAACCCTCCTAACCTGGACTCTAGTTAATTTCCCAAACGCAAAACACTCAGATTTTTTTACCAGAGATTTCTGGGACACAGTTGGTAATAAGCTTTTTAATAACATTTCCCGCCGAGATATGGCAGCCGCTAAACTCCTCCCAGCCTGCAGAGCACTCGTAGAAATGTATGCTGACAATACACAACCCGCGGCCCCCGTACCCACGGTCCCTGCTGTGCCCCCTCCCCCCGACCATGCGGCCCCCGTACCCTCTTTCCCCGCCGGCTCCCCTCCCTTCCTGCCCGCTCAGACCTGTCTGCCCCCTCCCCCCGACCATGCGGCCCCCGTACCCTCTTTCCCCGCCGGCCCCCCTCCCTTCCTGCCCACTGACACCGGCGCGCCCCCTCCCCCCAACCACGCGGTCCCCGTTCCCCCTACCCCAGTCCCGGCACGCTCCATTCCCACCCCTCCCCCCGCCTTCCCCGTCCCACCGCCCCCCCACTTTTACCCCCCTCCTGCCGTCCAAGTTTCCCCCGATGTTGCGGTCCCGCCCCGTTCCACCGTCCCCGGCGGCGCGATACCCGCGGTCCCGCCTTCCCCCGCCGACACCGTGGTTCCCGGCTGCGCCACCCCGCCCGCCCTCGGCATCGCGGTTCCTGCAGCTCAGCTCCCCTACACCCCCTCCGTGCTGCCCGCGCTGCCTTGGTGCCCCGCGGGCTCCGCCTTCCCGGCGTCCGTGGGGCCGCGGGCCCCGGCCCCGCCGCCGTCCAGCGACACCGTTCTGTGCGGTGCGGCGCGCGCCGATCCGAAATTCGCGCTGCCGTCCACCACTCCCCCATGCTGCCCTGCGGCGCTGACGTCATGCACGCATGCGCAGTCACCGCTTCTATCGCCGATGCTCCTGCCGCCGCCGCCCCCGGGCCCCCCGTGCCACCCCCCTGTGCCAGCCTCTCAAACTGCGGAGGGGGAGAAAGAGAACAGGCACGGGACCCCGGCTCTACAACTGCTGACACCCGGGTTGCCTCTGCCACCGCCCAGCCCAGCCACTGTCGAGTCCCCGCCATGCGCCTTCACGCCCCCGCGTCCACCACCGAAGCCGCCCGACGGCGGAACACGGCCCCCGCCTGTCTCTGCCCCGCTGCTAACACCGGCACAGATCCCGTCTGTATCCGCTACACCAACAACTCTCCCCGACAACGCGAAACAGCGACAGCCACGGCCACCTCGCACCGATGTGCTGCCACTTCCGGGTTCACCTACGCGGCCACCGTCACAGCCCGTGACAAAACAGCGCGCGCGACTCTTGAATCCCCCTGCACCACCAGCAGCAGCCACGAAACACGGGGGAGAACGGGAGCGAGAAATGGAGGGAGATAAAGAAAGATTATTCACATGCAGATACTGTAGCACAAACAGTGACAGTTCAAGCAAAGGAACTTAGAAAGACTTTGAGAGAAAGTGATCTACCAGAGACGGTTCAAGAAAAAAAAAACCAAAAACAAAAACAAACAAACCCCAAAAAACCAAAATCCCGTTATTTGCATGAATGCGTGTTGTTTTTACCCTTTTGCTTTAATTTTTGTAGTAAAACTTTACCTGTAAATCAGTCCAAGATAAATACCTGGGTTGCCTTAGCCAAAGACTGCAAGCTTTGATACCATCTGTTTGTCTGATCATACTGTTCCCATTCATACACAGCTGCAAAATTTGAAAAATTTAGCCAACCAAACTCATTGATAATTCTAAAGTGAATCAATATGACCGTCAAAAGTTAGAGAAGCTGGACAATTTGTTTAAAGGTTTAAGCTTTGCACCTTGGCTAAGAGAACTCTGTAAAATAAGCTTAATTGTTTTAGTAAGTGTTAATTGTAGTCTTAGCAACAGTACCCATTATACTTCAGTGTGTGCAAAAACTAACAAGACAGTTTCTATTATCTTAAATAGTTCATCGAGACAGGGGAGATGTTGGGGAAGGTGAAACAGGGAAACCTTATGAATGTGATTGTTTGGCACTAGATTGTGAAAATATGAAGGCTAGAATCAAAGTAGAAATGAAAGCCTGCTTTGAGTTATAGGATACTGAGTACTGGTTAACCAAAGAACAATAGCCTAGCCAGCTAGAGGAGAATCCCTGTTGATAAAACAATGTCCTTCTGCTGATAAGAAGAGTCCAAAAGTAAAGAAGCAAGGAAAGAACTTGTAAAGCTCTGTAGAGTATAAAATGCAACACTGTATGTTAATATAGGGAAGCCCATAGGTTGTATGTAAATTCTTTAGTGGGTGTGTCTCATGGTGATTGGCTTCTGGTAGTTAGAATATTCACGATAGAAAAAGATATATTGGATTGTAACAAGAACTTCGCTCTCTTTGCTCTTTACTCTTTACTCTTACCTCTTACCTCTTGCCTCTTCTCTCTTCCCTCCTCCCTTTACCCCTCTCCCCCCTCTTAACTCTCAGCCCCCTTCTCCCTGTTCCTACCCCTCTCGCCTTCCCTGCTCTTTCCCTCTGTTGCTCTCTTACTCCCTCCCTCTCCCTTCCAACCTCACCTTCCCTGCTCTACCTGGTCTCTCTCCCCTCCCCCGGACCACGTGGACGCCAAGGCTGGTGGCGGACATGGGTCTCCCCTCCTTTTACTCTTATAATAAATCGCTTATACTTGAACAGCTTGACCCTGGAGAAGTCTCTCACCGCGAGCGAGTGTTTTTGCAACTCCAATACTTGCCCACCTGGCTGGCGCTGCCGTGTTGCTCGCTGACCTGTCTGTGGGAGAAGAGGCTGTGCCAATGAGTGCTGCTCAACTTTGAGGCCATTCAAAGGAGGATTTGATTGTGCCTGCTGTGGGAAGAAGGAATATGCGTGCACATGGCCACTTCCCCTAGGTTTTACCCCAGATTTTCATGAGCAGCTGTCCTAGTGAAAGTCAAGTCTGTTTTAGTGAGTATTTGAGGGCTTCCAGAACACAGTGCCATCTCAGGGGAATTCTGCTGGTTGAGTTCTACTGAGGCTTTGAGATGAGTTGCAAATCCTGAAAATGTTCTTCTTGCCCAGGTAGTAATTTCACAGTTTAGACTGTGGGGATATTGATTGCTCAGTGTTGAGGACCTCGTGTAACTTTCAGCCCCAGAAATTTTCAACCTCCAGTGATTGTACTTGAGACAAAACCATTTGAAATCTTTTTTTCTGTGGACAGGAATTGCTTCGGTGTTACTTCACATCATCCATTAAAAATTTGATGCCTGGAACAAGTCCCGAGTGCTGTGTGATTTCCTTGGTCGTGTTCTTTGGAATGGCTTCCCCCCCATTTTGTGAAGCTGGCCCCAGAAAGGTCATAGATGGGTGAGAAGTTCTGAAAGGCCAAGTGGTGTAGATCTTTGCCTCCTGTTTCGAGGTCTGTGGTGAGGTGTGAGTCAACGAGCTGATCTGACGTGATGTTGAAAACACAGTTGTTGTGGTTTTAAGCAGTAACTGAAAAATTACTAAAAAATTACTTATTTCTTGCTGTGAGATATGGATTAGAGCAAGAGCAAAACAGGCTTAAAACTTAAAAGGAATAAAGAAAGTTTATTAACAAAACTACAAGAATAAGAACACCAGAATAAACTTTCAGAAAACCCTTTTATCCCGCACTCCCCACCATTCCCTTGTTCACATGACTACATAGAGACAAAAGACTTTGGAACTTTGGTGTTTAAAACAGTCCCAGTTCTTGCTAGAGTCTCTTTATCAGTGTTTGTATAGAAACAGAAATATTCTTCTGCTAATCTATGGAGTTTCTCACAAGAAAAATATTTCTGTTATAGTTTTCTCTTTGTTTGATGCCAGCTGCCCGGAAATCTGCCATCAGTTCACTCCTCCCATTTCACATCACTCTGAGGTGTGTATGGGCCATGAGTCTAGAGATATCATTTTTTAAGGATGAGTTCTTCAAAGGCAAAAGTCCTCTTCACCTGTCTCTGTGAGCTTCGCAGGAAAACAGTTTTCTCATTGCCCTGAAGGCCTCAAATCTTCGCTCCACTCTGTTCCAGCACCTCACTGTATCACAATTACTCTACTTTTTACTCAAAATCCACACTTTGAACACTCCATGCTTCCCAATATACTCTGCCATGAATTAAAGGAGTGTTTTTCAGAACATGGTTGCTCATCTCCATAGCTTTAAGAGAAAAATATTTCAGCTTATAAAGCATCTCCTTATTCCCTCTTCCCTATCTAAAACTTAAGCCTTGTTTTTGTCCTATATTTTTCTAAAACTAAAAAAAAAAAAATTGTGTTTTTCTAAAAGTGAAAAAAAAAAGAAAAAAATAAAGTAAAAAGTAGAAACAGAATAATATTTCTGAGAGGCAGGACATTTTTTAGTTTGTGTTGTCAGATGGAATGATAGTCACTTGAAGAAATTCCATATAGTAGAACATGCCACATTTGTCAATTTTAACCTGAAATTTATTAACAGGAATGTCTGTACTACGAACATGTGTTAACTATAGGAATATATTGCATGTTTTCCTACTTGTAAGAAGTAAATTTCTGTCTTTACAAGCTAACACCATTAATTTCAGCTCTTAGTTATTCCCATTGCATATTCTTTTAAACAGAC
The DNA here is from genome assembly GCF_971803275.1 of Cyanistes caeruleus. Classification (NCBI taxonomy): domain Eukaryota; kingdom Metazoa; phylum Chordata; class Aves; order Passeriformes; family Paridae; genus Cyanistes; species Cyanistes caeruleus. The sequence goes on along the minus strand of NW_028256000.1, from coordinate 17,313 downwards.
TTAATCAGACAAATTTTGTGTTATTTAGCAAGTAATGCTTGGTTATTACTACAAATTCTTGAAGTCATAACACTTAAAATTGCAGTACATATATATTATTCTTACTATGATTATGTGAGTTGGCTGCTAGTCATTTAACTGTATATAAGGTCTTACTATTTATTAGTGCAGTTACTTAAAATAAGTGTCTTGGAAATTGTTTTTAATTTTAGATTTAAAATTGTTCTTACTAAAGTTGATTTATTAAAGATTGGACAATGTATATTTAATAATTAATGTTCCCCAGTGATATTTATTATCAGTCAGGATTCACTTTACAGTCAATAAATAACCTAAAAAATCTGAATTTTGTAGCCAGTTTTGTCTAATTCTTAGAGCAATGCTTTGGGAAATTGGAGATATATATATATATATATGAATATAAATATGTATATCTGATATATACCTTTTTTATGAAGGTTTTGTCCTACTACTTCAAATGTTTCTTTTTGTTTCCTTTTTCCTAACATATATAAAATTTTCTTAAACATATTTAAAGCTACCAGCTTGTTATTCTAACAAAACCCTGTGAAAATAAATTATTTTTATTAATACTCTACATGTCAAAACCTTGCAGTCAGTCAAATAACAGAAGGAGTGTTCATTGTCTCTCTCCCCCACTGATGCTGTTCTAGGAGTTGGAGTTAGAAGATTCAGACATCAAGTGAAACAGTGAAAGATGATAAGAAAACACTTGATTCTCACAAGGTATTTCCTACTAAAAGAGATTGTTTTGCAGTTTTGTTTGCTCTTGATACTATTTTGAGTAAATCTGAACTCCTAAGACATGCTCAAGGCAATTAAATATTTATGCTCCCCAAACTGAATTTTTTAAGCAGCATTTTCTGTTTACAAGAATCAGGTTTGGTTTGGTTTTATCTCTTTTCTTTCAGGTTACAAGACAGATTTTTTTATTATTATTATTATTATTATTATTTTCATTGGGGGAAAAAGATATGTATTTATGGTGTCTGTGAAGACTTTGCTCAGCTGAAAAAAGTAATAGGTAACATGAGTATAACATTGTGTTCTTCCATATTTCTATTTTTAAGTCCTATTACATGTGATATTTTCCATTTTGCCTTCTATTAGGCCTGAAATTGGAAGCTATTTAAAACCTAACAAACCCTGGAGTTTATCCCTGTTCTTTGAATAGCAACAGAAGTATGGCTCTTATGGTTTGACACATCAGTGAAGAACAGCCTCTGCTCTGCAGCAGGTACTCAAGTGGAACTTTTGCAAGTGGGCTCTCATCAGGAGTGAAACACTGGCTGCTGACTCTGCTGCTTTTGCTCACAGACTGCTGCCTTTATGAACCAGGTTTGTCCTTCTGCCTCTTTTGTGTTTTATATAGACTTGATTACAAATGAGGCACTTGTCCTCTTACCTGGGAGTTGCAGCAGGTCAGCAGCAGCAGGAGTTACTGGCTGCTTCCCATCAGCTGACTCCTTTTAGCCAACCCTTCCCATTTCTTGCACCAATCCTATTTTTCCAAGCAATTAGGAAGAAATCTAAACCATAACTTTTACAAAATCACTTTAGGGAAGATACTGCTTAATTGTTTGCTTCATTCAAATGAACACTTCTAACATTCACTTCTTTGAGTAAGAATGCCTTTCATGAGAAGCTGCTAAAAATAGGAATTTGAGAACAGGGATGTTAAAAGTAGGGCCAGAGAGGAGCAAATTTGTTGCAGGGCAAGTTCTGTTTGCACTGAGGGAGTACTATCAATTTTGTCTCTGTCCTGTCTTTCACTGGTCCTGAAACAACAGTGCCTGCTTGAACAAACCTGCTCCTCAGGAGTGATTGGATCTGGTGCTCTGGGTGTTAGCAGCTGCAGTGCTGAACCACAGGCAGACATGAGATCTGACTGGATCAACCTTGCTAACATTTTCCTGTATAACCCGTAACTCACTTGATCAGCAACACTTGCTTGAATTTTGCCTTTTGCCTTGGCTCTTCCCACTAAATAGCTCTTGAGCTGGGAAGTGGTCCTGATCTAAGAATCTGCAGTAATTTTTAATTCTGCCTTTATAACTCAGGAAACCACAGTAACCTCACCTTCATTTTAGAATGTGAACATTTTTTGGACAAACACTGAATTGTAGCTTCATTGACATGAGCTAAAGTAAACTCTTTTAGTGGTCCTAGAGTGGTAGCTGTAAAAGGCAATCAGAGAGAAGATCCTGAATAATTTTCTTTTCCAACCAGGTTTTAATGTATTTCCCCTGCAAATCAATTCATGTATCATAGAGCTCAATTACCTGCCCATAAAATGAGAGTTGTTGCTCAGAACTGTGGAATTAGGGTTACAAGAACTGTAATGATACACTAGATAAACACTGTTGCAATACTCTCTCAGCCCTGTTAGGGTATTTTAAATTTGCAGCAGATCTCAGTAAGGATGAGAAAATGCTGAGGTGCATAAAAATAATGGAGACTGGAGGAGAAATTAGCCTTGCAGTGTTCTACAGTCCCAACATTTCCAACCACCACACCTGGTAGTGAAAATGCTGGTTTGTATTTGAAAAAAAGGAACTGCAATCAATTAAATGCACTGCCAAGTATAAATTAATTTCTGTAAGTCAAGTCCCTTAGGAACAATTCCTTAATAAAAGATCTGTTTCAAATCTACTATGTCTTCTAAAACAAACCCCAACAAAACATAGTGTCTTTATTTGACCTGTCCTAGACTTCATTTATTTATTTACAGTCTGAAGGATGAGTCAAGTACCTGCAGTGGTGCCTTTAGCAATGCAAAACAAAATATTTTGAATATTCTTATTTAGCGTTCCAGTTTTAATGAGCTTGGAGCATAGTGAAGGAGATCAGATGTTTGCAAGTTCTGGATGAGGGTAGAAATAATTAGAAAGCATCTTAAAAGTAACATCATATTTTTGTCAGGCATCTCTTCAGGGACTACTTTAAATCCCAGAATGTTCAAGAGCCATCACTGTACAAACAGAAGCTCCAACTGAACGAAACCAGAAGTGGATATGGCAAATTCTCTGGTCCAAGTGGTGATATTAATCTGGTGAGGCTCTGGATTCCCATTTCAGACATACTATCACAGCTTAAATATAGGAAAAAATTGGGATTTTACTTTGCTGTGGTCTCTTTTTGTTTTGCAAAATATGTGATAGTTAATATATGAGTAAAATCTTGTATAAAAACAGGTTGTTTTTTTTTTAACAAATAGCCAAATGCATATTACCTGCCTTGCTGGAAAATAATTGAGGTCTTCCTCTAAGAAATTTTTTCTCAGAGTGCCTTTCTTTGTGATTTGTGTTCTTATCTTAGGAAGATACAGGAGTTGCTCATTTTAATGCTGTCCAGCAGACTATTCCATGCTTTCTCAGCTGTTTGGATCTGCAGTTCAGGATTGGACCAAGAAAAATGGTGATGGGATCAAATTATTTCTATTCTTAAATGAGGACAATTCCATTTTTAAACATACACATGTGCTTCCAATGCTTTCAGTAGTCAAGGATGAAATTTTGAACAGACATGAATTCCTCAGTCTTTGTTTCTTTTTCCCTGAAGGATGGAATTTGGACTTTGCCCACCAGTGCAGTCCTTGCTATGGGCAGATGTTTCTTCTGTTCTTCTTACCAGCAGTAGGAGTGGTTGGACACTGAACCTCAAAGAAGAGGGAGCTAACATCCCTTACCTGGATAAGTCCCACAGGTAAGCACCTTGGAGAAGTTCTTCAACCAAAACCAGTTCCTGTAAGGCTTTCCAGCCCTTGACAGGAAATAAGCTGATTCCTGCAGGCTGCAACATGAAGACTTCCAGACTGAAGTGAGCATCCTGCTATAGGAAGGATTTGGGAGTAGTGAGTCATCATTTGTATGGGAAATTAATCTGTGATTTTTATTTATTTTTTTTTTCATTTGAAGTAACATCACATCATCATAGAGAGACATTGTCTGTCATTTCTGGTGTGGATACCTGAATAACTCAGCTAGACAGGGAGCTTGATAAGGTGATACAATGCAGATATTGAAAGGAATTTTTTGGATTATTTTTTTGTAGATTCAAGCTGCAGTCCCTGATTTATTCAGGCTTTTAAGTACCATGCAAGCCTTTCCCACAGAAGAAATTCTGTTTTATGTAAATAATGCACTGTGCAGTAAGCTAGAAGAAAGCAGGGAGCAACAAAACTTCCTAGAACTTAAAATCTTCACATTTGGTGTGACTGTACAGTAAATGTTAGAAGAAAATTTTTAAAAGCTTTCTTCCTTTAAGTTCCATTGAAGCATTCACCCATTGTTTAATGTGCTTTTATTGTTACTCTCCATAAGTTTTCCCTGTTACATTTTTTTGATTGCAAATGGTTTACTGTGCTAGCTTTTTCCATTGTCACACAGTAAGAAGCCATAACTAAAGAATGATCATTTTTTTGTAATTTGAAATAATGATGGAAGCTTTATTCAAATGGAAAATATTGCCAACTCTGCTCTCCCTTGCCCCCTTGAAATCCAGTTTTAGAATTACAGAACTCTGTATTCTCCATTCCAGAAAAATGAATATGTAGACATCTGCCTGGACTAATCAAGTAATCACTGCTCTTTGTGATCTTCAATGCCGTTCTTCACTCAAAAACCTCAAAGCACAAAGAATTTTTCTGAGGCAGGTAAGAGAGCCACTTGCATTTCCTCTTTCAGTCTCGCAGCCATTCCTGTAGCTCACGTGACAATCATTTGGGCAGGCACATAAGAGTTGAAACTATGGGGTGAACTATCCTTCAGATACAGTCTCTTCCTGTACATCTTGGAAAACTCTGAACCAAATAGTGTAGTTCAGCACAGTTCAGTGCTTTGACTTTGCTAAAATGAACTTGGCAGTAGCAGCACTACTGGAATATTGTGATTCTGGTGCCTATCATGAATAATTATAAATATCAGAAAAAAATGAAGCTGCAGCAGTAGTGGAATACTGTGATACTGGTGCCTGTTACAAGTGCTTCTAAACATCATAAATATTTAAAATGACTAACAGAAATCTAAATTCCTAAGTTAATCTCCAAGACTGCAATTTTTAAGGACCCAAATTTTACTGATCCTGAAAAACCTGGGGATTAATATTTCCTTGGCTTTTGTGTCAGAAAGCCATGCACAGTGGAGCTGTTTGTGCATTGAGGGCAATCTCCTTTGGCTTTTTTGAGCTCAAGTTCTTCAAGCAAGTATTAGTGTGAACAGCAGCAGCTTAAAGCACTCCCTAATCTTGAAGAAACCATAAGTAACACACTGCTTGAACAAGGTGGGTTTGGACCAGATTTAACAACGTGATTTGCTTTTTCCTGTGTTTTAGTTTAAATTTTGCTTAAAACGGAGTTGTTTTAGCACTGGAATAGTTTAGATTATTCAGCATTTATATATACAAGAAAAAGGTTTCTAGAATTTTGTTCTTAGTGTTCATTGTAATGTGAGTTATGTATCTAAACCCATAGAAATTCTGTGAAATTTTAAATTCTAAGGGGTCAAGGATTTGGTTTTGGGTTGGTTCTGTTATTCCTGTGCGGATTGGAATGATTTGTTCAAACTCTGTGCATGTTACATGACATCTGTAGTAAGTGAATCCCAGAAGATTTTAAGATTTATTTTGAGTCTGTTTCAATCTTGAATATAATTCCAAAATTATTTTTATCTAGTCCCTGTAGATGGAAGCATCTTTGAGACTAATTCCATCATATCTTGGGGATTAGAAGAAATGGGGAAAATCTGTGAGAAATGAGGAGAGCAAATTATTGTCTTTCAATGAAGTAAGCACCAACTCAGATCTTGTCATACATTATGAATAATCTCATTTTTGCTGGAATCCTGTACTATATTAAAGACATTATGGCAGGTAAAATTACCTAGGGGAGTACTGCTTTCTTAGGTACCTTTGTACCAGAAGATGGAGCCGGAGAGCCTGGATTCAGCATCTATGCAGGGTCAACGTTCTTTCAGTAGAGCTGACCCGGCTTTTGTTATCTCCATGGATGAGATCAAAAAAGGAAAATGGAGATCACAGCTATTTCACAGTTTAATAGCCCTGTAACCATTAAAACATAGTAAACCCAAGAATAAAAACAGAACCCAAGTGAAGTCAATTTAAATAGTTAAGGAACAAGGACGTGTTTCAGTGGGAAACATCCATAAGGTAATGCATAACTTTTTTTTTCCCTATCACATACTTAGAGATGAATTTTAAATTCCAGTGTGACAGGTCTCAAAGGTAAAGCTGAACATGATAATTAATATAAGATCATTCATACCTGATTCTCTGCAGGACTTTTATTGAATTGTGAAAAGTAAGGGAGGGATATGATTCTGCAAACTTTTTCCCAGGCAGACCTCACACAGAAAGTGTTGCTGTAGAAGTTTTAAGCAAGATGCCCAACACCAATTAGTTTGAAGAGCTAATGCATGTTTGGATCCTCTGATGAAGGGTGCTGAGGATGAGTATTTTGCAAACTATTTTATATCTTAGAGAGCCCCAGCCATGAAATATGCCCACATGAATGCCATTTTCAGGGTTTCTAAGCAAAACAAAAGTATGTACATTTTATTAACGCAGATGGCGACATTTTTAAAAAGAATCCTAATCATCCACGGACATTGCAACTTCCCCCTCTCCCTCCCACCACTATTGCATGCACTAAGGATCGAACTCACATTACAAAAATAACTTCAGAGAAGGGCTGAAACTAAATTTCATCATTTCCCTTTTTTAATGGCAACAGTTGCAAATGTGTACATAATGTTGCTGCCACTTAATCAGTTTATTGTAAATACCACATACAAATCAGTAGGGGTTTTTTCTTTCTGTTTTCAAAACAAATCTTGAATATTTGCAAAGCACTCTGAAAATAAGTCCTTGTTTCAATATTTAGCTTAAAAAGTAGTATATTCTGTTATTTATTTTTGCCCCAAACCCTCGTTGTTTTATTAAGAACTCCTCGGGAAGTTTTGCATTGTTGGACATGAATTCATTCCATCCTCCAGACAAAACAGTGCTTGTGGAACTTGATCAGCTTGAGGTTGCTGTTGGAGTAATAGACAGCTGTTGGATTTCTCATGGGAAACAGCCCCGTTTTTATCATCCTTGCCTTCCATTCTTCTTCCTAGCAGCCGTTTGTGCTTTAAATTATTGTGAACACTATCTCTGGCTAACAAAAAACCAATAGTTCCTGTGCCAGGATTTGGTTTCTGTTCCCAAGGTCATGATGTGGCACAGTGCGGGTCTGATTCTCTGGTGTGCTACTGCAGATTTTTGAAACAAGCAGGAGAAATGATATTTATGTTGGTCATATTCTGACACCAGTCATTTTATGAAAGAGCTACAACCTTTGAGTCACTTGGAAAAATTACTTGAGTGACGCTGTGTGCTTCATTCAGTTATTTCATGAAGTGCCTAAATGCTTCAAGCATTTCTTCATATGAACATTACATTACTATGATATGGAATCTCTTGCTATGAATGTTCTGTCAAAATGGGTTTTTGTGAATGGTTAATGCTTGCATAGAAAAATAAAACCCATGCACTTCAGAGTTCTCAGAGAGGTAGGGCTGTAATTCCAGAAACATGCCTGCTTTTGATATTCCCGGTGGCACCCTGCCTATCTTTTAGTAAGTGAAACACAAGTGTTCATGAAACTCTAGTCCTTCTACTTTTTTATTTACTTCTGAATAATGAACAGAAATGCATCTGTGTATTGTATCCAACTGCATATGGGATTCTTGCTAGGTGATTGTAATTCTGTGGTGAGCCCAGAGTGTGATTATTAACAAATAATGCTGTGTCGTGATCAACAATAAGCCAGTGGGCTTGAAAATTTGAGAAAAAACCACTTGTATTAATTTTCTGGAATGTAAAGCTCTCAGGTAAATCAGAAGAGCTGGCTCACAGGAGTGGCAGAGCACTGCAGATTTATTCCCTAGGTCAGTAATTTACATCCACTTCTACTTGACTCCCTGTTCTAATGTGTAATGTCAGTAACATTCTCCTGCTTATTAAAATTGATTACTAGGCAAAATATGGGGTCAGAGGATGCAGAACTCATCTTTTTAATCTGCCCCCAAATATCCAAAGTACTGTTTCCTTTCAATGGAGAAACTAATGAATTTAAATCTTCTAGTTTTGGTTAAAATTGCTGCATCATTTCTGAAGGCTTTGCTATTACACAAATTCCACTCAAAATTGGTAGTGAGGTCTCAAGTCACTCTTGTTATGGGTCATGAAGTTCTGCACAGAAGAACCATGTGAGTCTTGGTGTGAGGCCACTGAAGCAGAGTTTTCTCTCTGGTTTCACTCACCCAACTCTCTTGTCATTCACAGGATCCTATAAGCACGTGAGATCAGTCTTAGAAAATAAATCCAAACTATTGCTTCCCTACCATAAAAAGTGTGGAAGTTACTTTCTGTTGTTTCCATTCTGATTCGTTTGTGTGAGTATTTCAGGTCCTCAAATTTGTCAGTGTCCTACTTGATCATCACATTTAATCCTTTAGAGGTGCTAAAGATGCTCTTGTCTAAAATGACTTTGGGGAACAGTCATTCTTTGGTCTGCACTCAGTAATTGTGTGATTTACTCAAAGGACTGTAATCCTATGACAGAAGAAGAGCAATTAAATATCAGAATTATTCAATTACTCTTAATGTAGGGATTTAAATGTGTTTTCTTGCATTGTAGTGGTTTTGAATATTTTAAGACACTTGCACAGGCACAGAGTCTGAAACTCATAAAACAAGAAAAATGTCTAATTGCTCTATGCATGGATTATTTATAACTGTGTGGTCTATGAAGGAATAAGAGTCCATTAAAAGAATACCACTGAGTGTTAAAACCAGTCTGCTTGCTGCATTTTAATTGGGAGGAGAGTCTTAGCTCTTTGGTTTCAGAAACATTGCGTTACGGATATGGTGCTTGCTTTCTAATTTTAAATCAGAAGGAGGAGGAGTAAATATTGATTGAGGAACTTGGTGTATCAGGGTATAATTACTCTCTAATGATGAAGCCATGAAGCCTTTGGAGATTTCTGTTTTATTTGCTCTGAAGTTTAGATCTGCTAATTTACTTGGGAGGGGCAGGGAGAGGTTAGAATCACTGTATCTGCATATGGATTTGTGGGGGCATACCCTGAGTTATGCAAAAGTGTTTATGTCAGCCTACCTCTCTCTCTTCCTATTTATTTCCTTGATTCGTTTGTTCTCAGCTCTCTTAATGAATACATGGATTTAAACCTCTTAGGGCACACTGAGACTTCCTTCTGGTTCTCTCCTTGTCTGGAAGATACCAGCATAGGTTATGCCAGTGCATGGGTTTTGTCTAACAAGCTTGGCACAGAATTTGTTCAAGGTTGGCAAATGGTGACATCAGGAATGCAAAATACATTTAATTTCATTGAACGTGTAAAATTATTTCCTCCTGAATTCCCTTAAGTGACGCAATTCAGCCCAGGGTCAAGTTTTACATATAATTTCAGTCATATAATGGCTGAAACAGCACTGTTATAGTGCACAATTAAAATCTGTCCCTACAGTGGTACTAAAATCAGTTATCACCTTTGAAAGCTTCTCTGGACACTTGGCACTTAAATTGATCAATTGATCCATTAACACTCCCCTTTTGCTAACCTATTGGTTAGTTGGTCTCCTTTAATTTTCCTCTTTGGTGAAGCAGTTCCACTGGTCTACATGTAATTATGGTCCTACATGCCTTTTCAAAAACTGCATTTTGGGAAGCTTGTGCTGGTTTTTGTGTGGGAGAAGTAGGGAAATTGTTGTTACCTGTGGTAACTATCCAGAAAAGGAAAAGAAACCCCAAACCCCCATAGCTGATGTACTGTATCTATCTGGTTTATATTTCACATGACCTAGAATTTGTTACCTGTGGCTGAAGGGAAACAAACAAACAAAAGCTACAAATGATAAAAAAGTCACAACTGAAAGAGGTGTAAGTTGTGAAAATGAGTTGGAAAGAAATGGCACTTGGAGTTGGATTAGCTATAACAAGACCAGGCTTGCTCTGTTCTGAGAGTGAGGAATAATAGAAGAGATTGAAAAGCAACCTTAGCACTCAAGGGTCAAGAAGAAATAATGTTTGTTATTTTTCTTAACAACATCTTTTGATTTTAAATTTTCCTCTGATAATTGGCAGTATAGCAGAAGATGTATTCAGCAGCAACAACAAATCTGTGCCACATTCAGTTTAACCATTTACCCATAGACTAGGAAATCGATGCTGTTTAATAAGGATAAAGGAGGGCAAAATTGTGATTCGAACACTTTTCCTTCATAAAGCAAGTATTTTGTTTAAGAATTTTTAAAAATAAAATACTGCTTCAGCACAGTGTCCTAGTAATGAAATAGTTGGCTAAATGTATATATTCAAATAGCCAGTAACTCTGTATTTACAGAGCTAATAGTGCTCTTGCTGGAAACACCAGGGAGGACAAAAACACTAAGTGGTTATTTTGCTTGGGAGAAAAATGATTCAGCTTCAGGAAATTGTCAGCTGATATTGAGGATTCTCAAACAACACATACCTTCCCATCCCTTGTCTACCACCTGCCTTGAAATCCCATTTCAATACGTTTCATTATCCTGGAAGTTAAATAAGAAAAGCTGAGAACGTAGACAAGGCTTAACAGTGATGATCCATGTGAAGAGTGGTTATTTTTCTGTTTTAAATTAAAAATTGAACAGGCTTTGAAAAGAAGCAGGCCCATGTATTGTTTTGAAGTGAATTGTAACATCAGTACATTTGTAGTGAAATTGTTGCTGGGTGCTGTTATGTAGCAGCAAAACTGCAGAGGTGAACAGAAGATGCAGAATGGATTTGAGGTGGAATTATTAACTACTTGGTGTAAGCTTCAAAGAGACAAGAGCTGCAACCATCAGCTCCTTGTGGTGCCTGGTCTGGGTGCTCCTTTAGGGTTTGGAGGTGGGGTAGAAAGCTGGTGCTTTGGAAGGCTTGAGTGTGTTTGCATACAGCTGTGCATACCCAGCTTTATGATGTGTGGTACTGATTTAGCTCTTCACTTCTATTTCCTCTGGGAACCTAAATAAACATGATAGGACTCTTGGGAAACCCAACTACTAGTACTGCATCACTGGCACCGTGGCAGAGCTCAAATTATTAAAGCAAGGCAAAAAATCCCAAATCTAAAATAAAGTAAAAGTTCTTTTTCATTTCTATTCCCTGGCAGTCGTATTTCTGGCCTATGACTGTAGTGTGTTGTAGATGTTCAAGATAAAAGTTGATTTCAGGTGATAAAGTACACTTAAATTTTCATAAGTCTTCATGTAAAAAACAGATCCTAAGCTGATCGACTTGTACAATTTTATGATTCACCCTTAGTCACTGGAGCTTAGAGTAGAGAATATATTCTGAAAGTGCCATGTTATCAGTGGATTGTCAAGTCTGATTTCTGATTTAGCCCCTGGCTCTAAGCAGACTGTCCTGCTTTCTGTGAGAGTAATAAAAAGATAAGCCTTGAGACATGTGTAGGGGGGAGAAGGAGCTCATTTGCATTCAGATGAGCTATTCTTCCAGCCTCTCTCTCTATTTGATCTTATAAAAATTATCCTAGATTTGATTAAGAGCAGAGAAAAGATGGATAAATCCAAAGACAGGTTAACAGCAGAGTTTCTCATCATGGTAACTCCAGTAGAAAAGTGATGCATAGGAACACATCTTTGCACTCACTGAAACCTGTGTACCGTGTCTCATATCATTGGTCAGGAGTATTAGATGTGACACTGAAACATCAAACAACTTCACAATGAGCTGAAATAGAGAATTCCATCTTAATAAGGCTTCTCTTAAAATGTTGGTAGGGTCCCTTAACTCTGATGACATTAATTTTCTTTTTGGCCACCATTGCACATGGCATGCCAAATGTTTTATTGTTAGAAACAGTATTCCAAGTCTGTAGGGGTGTGTTCGTAACACTGATACCATAAATTATCTTCAGCCATATCATCTGATAATGGCCCTAAAGTCAAGCTACTCATACAGGCCTGTGGGGCAATGCATTTGTAAATTTGTATTTCTAATGGAAGTGTCCTTACATTCATTTAGTACAAATGAGTGCAGACCCTCAGTGGTGTAAAGTCATTGGGATCCACTAAGCCAAGAACACTAAGTAGAGATATTTTCCAGCCCAGAATCCTGCTAGGATGCACAAATGTAGACCCTTGTCAGCCTTCCCCAATGACTTTGAGCTTATGGAAATAAGATTATAGGACAGGATGTAAAATTTGGTGGCAGATAGCAAACACTGCTGTTTGTTCTTCTCTGGCAGACTATTCAGGAGGAAGTTTACTTGTAGTAATACTTTTTGGACCTAAAAATGAAAGTAAACTTTAGAAAGTAAGTACCTCTGAGAACAGATGAACTCAGAATGTGGTTTAAAATGGCAGATAAACACAAGATGCAGAGCAGGTATTTTTCTTTCACCTTTTTCACATTTATTGCCACGGGGGGAAAAGCTCCTACATCCTTGTTCTGTATGAGACTCTTTTTCTCTTTTCCAAACTGTGGAGGAGCAGACCCAGGAATGAGCTGGGGAGGAAAAAGGACTGAACTGTTCTTTATTTTTGCCTCTGTAGAATCAAAGTTGTGGCCTGAAACCTACCCGAGCCAAGCATATTTTCAGTTTGTAGAAGCTTGCTCTGCTATGAATTTCTGTCTCTTGGCTGGATACTCAGCATCTCTAAGTGCAGAATCCCCCCTGGCACCGTATATCCTTGCCTTGTCCCTGCCACCACCACTCAAATATTCTCCTTTCATTGTAAAGTGAGTGAGATTTTACTTGGGTGGAATTCTGCAGTGCTGGGAATGAAGGCTTTTTCCTTCTTCATTTTTTTATGATGAATTTCTTTTTTATTCTATTCACACCTTCTGAGTGAGCCTTTCATAAGGGCTTTTGTATTTCCCTGAGGCTACACCTATTTGGGTCTGAAGACTTTGATACAATTGTAATCACTTGAAAATGGAACCTGTTTTATTTGTATGGAAGGCAGCCATTCTCCCTGTTCCAAACTTCATAAAATAGTTTATCCACATTGAAAAAAAAATACCTCTTGGAGATAGTCGAGACAGTGCATGATGGTGATTACAGGGATGGATAAGCAGGACCATCACCTTCCTCACACCGTCAAACTTGAGACTAATAGTCAGGTCTGCAGTTCTAATTTTAATCCACAGTAATCTACAGACAATCCTTTATTATCTAAAAAAGCTGATACCGTCAAGTTGGAAGCAAGCTGAAGTTGGAAGAGTTAGGATTCTTCAAAGCTCTTGTTTTCAGCAGGATTGGAGAGCCTTTACCTTTTGTAACAGGAAGGTTTTAAATTTGTAATCCTGACCTTGCAACTGGAACTTAGTGGCTCTTAACTTAAAGCAGCCTTAATTTGAAGGTGGAATTCTTTGTGGATGAGGCTGTGAAGAATATGGTGTTTATACTCTCATCCTACGGGCAGTACGGTAGAACAACTCCTAACTGATTTGGTAATAGAGACCTAGTTTTTCTTCACTAAACCTGCCCTAGCCAAATTCATCAGCTGGTGATAGCTATCTCTAGAGTGGAAAACCTTTATTGAGTTTATTGCCAATTTAATATACTTTGTCAAGCTGTGTTGTTTAGTTTCTGTTGATCCAGATGTCATGGAGTTACTTTACCTTTAAGGGAGTTGGAGTTGCTGGGAAGTGCTTGGAGTCTTTTCTCCTGACTAATTATCGGTCATTGCTGGGAATTGACAGCAGTTTAGGCCATTGAAAAGTGGGATCAACTTGTGAACCCTACCTTAAAATGTAAAAGCAGAGCTCTCTGGGTTCTCTTTGTTTCTGGCTGTGGAGGGTGGCGGAGCTCCAGGCCTCCCGTCCCTGCCCAGGCCATGCAGCCGGGCGGGGATGGGGCCGGGCCTGCCCCGTCTCCCGGCCGGGAGATGGGGGGGCCTGGGGAAGGTTTTCCTCGGGCCCGGGCTGAGCCGAGCCGATCTCTGGCTCGGCTGCAGGTTTTGCTGTAACTACATTCACTAGAAACTGCCCAGTGAAGGAAGAGGGAAGCCTTGGACTTGCAGCAGGTTGGAACAGCGACCACACGCTCCAGAGCAGCCATGAGGAACCTTCCATCGCAGACGGCTCCAGCTCTTGTTCAGCAGAGATCCTCGAACCATCTACAAAAGCCTGGGCAAGATTTTAACTCTTTCATTACCCAGATGAGACTTGCGGATTAATCTTTTTATCCAGAGAGAGAGAGAAAGAAAGATCAACATGAAAAGAGACTTTATAAACTACCAGTGACAAGAAAGAAAAGAAGCTTCAGGAAAGGTAGAGAATTAAGAAGATGCTTTAATTAAGCTGAAATATCTCCCTGTTAAAACTATGGAGATGGACAATGAAGTCCTGAAAAGAACTCCTTTAATTCATGATATAGGATCTAGAGAGGAATAGTGTTCAAAGTGTAAATTTGAGTAAAGAGTAATTATAGTATAGTGAAGTACTGAGAGATTAAAAGCCTTGAGAGGCCATGAGAAAACTGTTGAGAGATTTGAAGCCCTGAGAGGCCATGAGAAAAACTGTTTTCTGGTGAAGCTCACAGAAACAGATGAAAAAGACTTTTTTTCCTTTTTTTGCCTTTGAATAACTTATCCTTAAAAATGCTATCTCTAGACGCATAGCCCATACACACCTCAGAGTGATGTGAGAATGGGAAGAGTGAACTCTAATAATAGCATCTCTGGACAGCTAACATTAGAGCAATAGAAAACTATAACAAAAATAGTTTTCTTGTGAGAAACTCCATAAATTAACAGGAAGAAACTTCTGTTTCTCTATAAAGATTGGTAAAAAGACTAGCAAGAATTGGGACTGTTTTAACCATCAGAGTTCCAGAGTTTTTGTCTCTGTTGTCATGTGTACAAGGGAATAGTGGGTAGATAGGGGATGGAAAGGTTTTTCTGGAAGTTTATTCTGGTGTTCTTATTACTGTGGTTTGTCAATAAACTTTCTTTTTTTTTTCCCCTTTTAAGTTGTATGCCTGTTTTGCTCTTATTCTAATCCATATCTCACAGCAAGAAGTAAGTAATTTTCTTAGTTAGTGGTTTAAAACCACGACACCAGAGACACCTGGGGCTCCTTTTGCTTCCTAAGGGATTAAAGTAGCAAGCACTTAGAATGAGATATTGGGAAGATGGGTGCAGGAGACTTTGTAATTTCCTATGGAAAAACGTAATAATGATGAATATTTCAGGTGGAAATGATAGTACTTCACTATATACTATGTGAAATGTTTTTATGTGATTTTTTTCATTTCTCTTTTATTTTTTAATCCTGGATAAATTAAATGAGGCTTTTGGGGAAAGCATGAGCTGGAATTTCTATTGAGTTTGATAACCTCTGATTCTGCTCTCGTTTGTCTGTCTGCTGGAACTTGTAGCAAACTAGCTATGTCCAAGTTTAATTGTGTAATAATTATCTTTCAAATCGAGCCTTTCTCACCTGCTGTTGATGTATTTGGGGGAGGGAGGGGAATGGAGAGAAAAGAGCTCCTTTCATGAATACAATTGAAATTTCATCTTGCTGATTTGAGCCTTTCCAAGATTCAAGTGAGCATTGGATCAGGTTGGAACTGAGGGGATGACACATGACTCTGGCATAAAAACTACATTTCATTCCACATATTAGGAGTTTTCTGTTGCCCACAAGAAAGTTCAGGAAAAAAAGACAAAAAGAGAAATGGGTTTCAAATTTCCTGTGCTATTTTCAGTTGACTTCTCTTTCTGGAGATGCCTTAGCAAGTGTAGGACATCTGAAAAACTTGGAACTGCAACTTTCTTGTTGAGGCTCTGATGAACATTGCTTCTGTCATCAAGTTCTTGTGTTCATACTTTGAACTTAGCTGAGTAATGTTGGTATCAGCAGACTCTGCTAAAGCCATGCCTTCCTAATTAATAATGCATTCTTAATAAAAAAAAAAATAAATCTATTCATGTATTTAATTACCTAGTGAGTGTAAGACTGAATGAAGTTAATACCGTGCAGTTTTCAAGCCAAATGCTGCTTTTTAATGTGCTTCAGTATAGGCTATGCACAAGTCAATAGACATGATTTTTAAGCCTCAGTTACCTTTCATTACCCTGTGCATATTGAAATTCAGATTGATGAATGCTGAACCAAAAGCAGACATCATAGAGTTAATTGAAGTTCTTTAAATTCAGAGGCAAGCTATTTTCATAGCTTTGTTTTGAGGGTGGGTTGTTTTTGATGTTTTTTGGTTTTTTTTTGTTAAGGCAATGGCAAACATTTATTTATCCAGCTCCCTCCCCATTTTCCACCATCGTTGTTGCCAGTGATGCCTGCAGTGCTCAGTGGTCAATGACCCTCAGCCAGGGTGAGCTGCAGGAGCCTTACAGACGGGCCTGTTCTTTCTCCCAGTGCTAGAACAAGTGCAACAGCACAGTGCCATTTTGCTAAAAGCTAATCTTTTTCCCAGCAGCTTCTTCTCCAGGCAGAATGAAATGCTTTCTTCAAGAGCAACCACATCTTTTCTCTGCCTGAAAGGTTGTGTTTGTTTGGGTTTTTCTCTCTTACCTTAGGTGAGAGATCAAAAAATGAAGAGGAAAGTCCGAGGAAATGCCAAAAGTACCACCTGGTAGTAATTTTGTGTGAGTGTCTCCATTTACACTTCAAACTTGCTCTTGGAGAACTTGGAGCTGCATTTAAAATGTATTTTGGTAGGTGGTCTGCTGCTGACTTGTTGCTATCCAGCTCCCCGATGGGACCCCTCTGTCCCACCCCCCGTGGAGCCTGCTCGTCTCTGGGCACAGGCGGCGGAGGGGGTCCTGGAGTGGATACAACACGGACTCAAAGTATCTAGACACAGGAGGCTCAAACTTGCTGGAATAATCCCGGGTTTATTGTCTGTCGTCCATCCGGGGCAAGAGAGAGAGCGAAATGCTCTGGGTCTTATCTCTTATACCAGGGGGCAGGGGTGATTAGGGGATGCAGGGAGGTCACAGCCAATGGGAAGGGGGGGGAGGGAAAGAAGGTTTTCAGGTAGGAACTAACATTACACAAACCAGAGGTGAGTTTTACCCTTGGGAGGTACCAAGATTTCTAGATGCACTACAACACTGACTATCTGCATTTCTTCTTCCATTTCTTTTCTGTGCTTGTTTGGTATTGCTGCTGAATGTCCCCAAAGAGTAAAGTGGTGTGGAAGAGTTGAGGAAGCAGCTTTTGAAATTCTAAAGCTGATGTGTAGGTTTTGTTCCTAT